>NC_081412.1:717392322-717692322 GCF_030272615.1 Cryptomeria japonica
ATATCAACACAATCCTAAGGAAATGGTAAGAGGACTTTCTCATCTTTCTTATTATTTTCCTATATGTTCTACATGTTTGGATCCATTGAAGCTGAGTACCTTTTATTCTAAGTGTTGGGAAAATTATGTCTCAACCTTGCATTTACATGAAGTTACTATTTATAGTAAGTTTTTGTTGGGCATTAAATGGTGTGAAATTCTCCCTAAAGCTTCTGGTGGCTAAATAAGCATCCTGGTAAAGTTACATCGCAAGATCACAGCTAGTTTTGAAGATATTAAATTTTTCATTTTGGAGTGGTGCAATGAAAGGTTAAAAATTAATTCTGAGGACTTTAGAGGCTCCAAAATGCCCTGAAAAGTTGGCATAAATGGTGTAGAATTTTACAAGGTGATAGAGAACTTTGTGATCTTTCTGGTGCTTCAAACAGTTCATCAATAGGACACACGGTTCACAAGTTATGACCTTTAGAAGTTTGTACTCCTCAAATAGGAAATATAAAATACATTGGACACATAAATGAGTTGTAAAATAGAGGGACACATGTTGGTGTCTATTTTGACACTTCATAGGGCATCTAGAATAGAGATAAAGTTGGCTCTACTTTATTAGGTGGTTTTAGCCCATGGTTTTGTAATATCGTTTGACGATTTCTTGTATTGTATCTCATATATATGTGTGTGAGATAGAGGTTGTGTGTAAGAGTCTTATGGCTGTCGAGTTACCTCTAAATATTTGATTAGTGGTACTCATGTGAAGAGATTTCTCTGCAATTATATTGTAATTTGTTGTTTATTGTTGAATAATATGTTGGGTGGCTTTTGGAGTGTGGGGTTTTTCTCCCAAAAGTGTTTTCGCCACATAAATCATAATGTTGCAGTATTGTTAGCCTTGGTCTTAAACTTAGCAAATTTTTAACTTTCATGTTAAGCTTCTTGAATCAATAACCTCTTAGTCATATTACAGTGCTAAATATCTCACCACAATATCAAAAATGATTTGTCACCTTGGCCAAAGACCTTGCAAAGTGGTAATATAGTTTGCCAAAATCACAAATAAAACAATGAAATTGATCTACAAAATATCTTGGTGATATGTCATCTCATAGAAGATAATGATCATGAACATACACAAAATGTATTTATTGTAAAGATATATAGAGACTTTCTATGGAGAGTTGACGGCTGGACATTTTGAGAAAAGGCATTTGGAAGAAGGGATTCATAACCATAATAATGTTCTATGTTATAGTTAAAAATTTTCTAATGATCATTTTTTCTATTAATTCAAGAATGACAAGATACATCCATTCATCAAAGCATGATTCAAGTGCTTTCAAATGCCGATGAAGAATAAAAAAAAAGAGGGGGATACTTTTTCAAAAGGGGAGACTATGGAGAAATTCTTAGAGAACTAGTTTGATGACTTTTGGTTTGGTACTTTGTACAAGAGAGTTCTTGGGATTGTATAATATCATAGAAGTAATAAAGGATGTGCATTTAGTTCGTATGTTCTATATGTTCTTCTTGAGTTATTATTGCCAATTTTTCATATGTCAAATTAGTGGTATCTTTTTTCCATGTGCAAATCATTTATCATCTATTGGAACGCTTATGATTCATGCAATTGATGCAATGAAACATTATCAAGTTTTGGTATCCCAGTTTGGATGTGCTAGAGTTACTTAACTCTCTATATGTTGAGATTTGTAGCTCTTCTTTCATCATCATTGCAAGTCAAAACTTATATTGTGCTTAAATCCCCTTTGCAATCATTATCTTTTGTGAAATCTCAATTGGTATTCATATGTCTATTGTTGGGGTTTTTATTCTTTATCTTTCTTTAGTTTTGTGTTTTCTCCTTTATGTCCTTTTAGGTTAAAAGTACACAAAAATCACAAATACCCCATCATACGAGGGAGTTGTCCCTCTCAAATGCAAAGGAATATTATGGCCTCACCACAATCTCTCCAACTATTGGGATGTATGTCACTTATCTTGGGGCGAATAGGGTCAAGTTTGAAGGAGAATTCACAGTGACAAATCTGTTTACTAACATATTTTTGGCGACTCTGCTAGGAAGCGAAATACCAGTGTGTTTGTTCCTCAAAAATTTCAAGGTCCCTTTTTCAAAGTGAAGGTTGACGACACTGTCTAAAAGATTGAATTCAAAACAATGGTTTGGTACAAAGGAAAGATGGAAAGTGATAGTGAAAGTGATTATGAAGACTATATATCAAAAGAAGCAAGTTCCTGATGAGCCCATGTACAAGTTGAATTCTTGAAGAACTTTTATGGTGGCATGCAGTTTACTCCTGATAATATTCATCCCTCTTTATGTCAAGTGTTGCAAGATATTGAAGAAAAGCATGGAAAAGAGATTGGTTTTCTTGCTTGTGATCATTTACCTAAATCAGCAACAATCAAGAAAGATGAAGACAAAAGTGATATTTCTCCTATACCAGTTGCTCAACAGAATCAAAGTCTTGATGATCTTGAACAATTCAACTTCTTGAAGAGTTTCTATAGTAGAAAGAAACTTGATCCTCATAAAATTAATCCTTCTCTACTCCAGACTCTGCAAAAGATTGAGGAGAAAGATAGAAGAGAGAACCAAATTCTTGCTCGTGATTGTACTCTTGAATCAACCATGGATAATAATGATGATGTTCATTCTCCTCCACCTATTTCTCAATAAA
The DNA here is from genome assembly GCF_030272615.1 of Cryptomeria japonica. Lineage (NCBI taxonomy): Eukaryota > Viridiplantae > Streptophyta > Pinopsida > Cupressales > Cupressaceae > Cryptomeria > Cryptomeria japonica. The sequence continues at coordinate 717,395,019 of NC_081412.1, forward strand.
ATTAGATTCTCAATGATTCACATATCAATTTTTGGAAAAGCTTCTATGGAAATAGGCAACTTCATCCTAACAAAGTGCATCCTTCTTTGCTTCAAACATTGCAAAAGATTGAACAAAAAGATGAGGGGAAGAATTATTTTCTTGATGAAGAACACATTCCAGATGAAATGTTTCATGATCCAAGTTTTGAAAATGACCCAACACAATATGCATGCAACAAGGAAAATGAAGCTATATCAGCTCATAATGATACTTGTCAAAATAAAGTTCAAGATAACGTGAGTGAGGAAGAAAAAGAAGATTGCATCCATGGATGCCATGATCATTATCAAGATTACCACAACAAAGAAGAAGTATTTCATCAATCTGAAAACAAGGAGCTTGAAGAAAAGGTATTAAATGCTTTCCAGGCATGCATGCAACCCAAGAATGAAGAGAAAGGTGAAGAAGAGATGCATAAAGATGAGACTCAAGTACTCTTTATTCCCAGTTGGTGTCTCGAAACTTTTGATGTTGACTTTCCATGTGGAGAAGATATTCCTGTTCATGCATTACCAAGTGTTGAAGTGGAAAGACCTGCTCATGAAATCAGAGGGATGACATCCAGTGGACAGCTTTGTACTATTATAACTAGTGGAGAGGAAACCATAAGTGAAACTTTATAGATTTCTTCTTTTCCTTCAGAATTGGAAACCTTTACTTTTGAAGATATTGCTGAAGTTCCAGATCAGTCCCAAGTGAAAGAAGATGAATCACCAAGCATCCAATCTTTATCTTACATGCAACCTGAGTATGAAGTTTTCAAATTTCATGAAGAGTGTGATGAAGAGGAGTCATCAGGACAAGTGAATACAAAAATTAATGCAAATGTCTATGAGCGGGTTGAAAATGAAAGCTATGTAGATATATCAACAAATGTCCCTATCTTGATGGAATTACAATCTATGCCTTATGGATCATTCAAGGTTCAAAGTAATCATCCTTTTGAATCTTTAGATCAAGAATAATCCCCTATATCTGAGAATAGCTTTGGGAGTTGTGCCAACAAAGAAGCAAGGAATAAGGTAATGAATAATCTAATGAAGGAAGCCAATGAAGTTAACTCTCATAATCTTTGTACCCCAGATTGGTGCTTGAAAGCTCCAATTGATGATTCCTTCTATGGTGAAAATGTCTACATCAATCTTTTGTTTTCAAATGAATGATTTTCTATAGAAGCTAACATTCAAGGAAAAGATTCAATACTTGTACCAACAGAAGTGTTTTCAAGTCACAAATTGTATTAAGGTTGTCCCATTCATGGGTCAATATTTCTCAATCCAAGTCATCAAAAGGATCTTCAGGTAGAGGAATTTGATATGCTTAGCACAATGCCAAAACACATTATCAAAACTATAGAAAGAGGCACCAATGTCATTCAAGAGGAGTCACAATTTTATGATGAGATATGGTTGCTTGACTTGTTGTTCAAAATTCTTCCACATCTCACATTTGTCAATATTGCCAAACTACTGAGCTTACAGGTGTCACATGGATTCATGTCACTTTTTCATAGAGTTGCCTATTTCTTTCAGCCTATAAATGGTTTCGTATGACAAATCTGCAACAGTTTGAGGTAGGCTTTGCGTACCATGTACATATTTAGTTAGAAGTTTTTGTTGTGTTTGTCCCATTTTTGGTTTAAGGTCGGTCTCTCCAATTGGTTTCTCTTTTGTTGTCTCCTCTCCTTTACTCTATTGCCCAATGGATAAGACATTAATCATTTCAAAACCTTTCGGTTCCTCCTTTGTCCCTTACAGTCCTTGTCCCCATTCAGAGCTAGTTGTTAGTCCCAGTCTTAAACTAGGCAAATTTTTAACTTTCATGTTAAGCTTCTTGAATCAATAACCTCTTAGTCATATTGCAATGCTAAATATCTCACCACATTATCAAAAATGATTTTTCACCTTAGCCAAAGACCTTGCAAAGTGGTGATATAGTTTTCTAAAATCACAAATAAAACAATGAAATTGATCGAAAAAATATCTTGGAAATATGTCATCTCATAGAAGATAATTATCATGAACATACACAAAATGTATTTATTATAAAGATATATAGAGACTTTCTATGGAGAGTTGACAGCTGGACATTTTGAGAAAAGGCATTTGGAAGAAGGGATTCATGACCATAATAATGTTCTATGTTATAGTTCCAATTTTTCTAATGATCATTTTCGCTATTAATTAAAGAATGACAAGATACAACCATTCATCAAAGCATGATTCAAGTGCTTTCAAATGGCAATGAAGAATTAAAAAAAAGGGGGGGATGCTTTTTCAAATGGGGAGACTATGGAAAAATTCTTAGAGAACTAGTTTGATGACTTTTGGTTTGGTACTTTGTACAAGAGAGTTCTTAGGATTGTATAATGTCATGGAAGTAATAAAGGATGTGCATTTAGTTCGTGCTGATTTTTCATGTGTCAAATTAGTGGTATCTTTTGTCCATGTGCAAATCATTTATCATCTATTGGAACACTTATGATTCATGCAATTGATGTAATGAAACATTATCAAGTTTTGGTATCCTAGTTTGGATGTTCTAGAGTTATTTAACTCTTTGTATGTTGAGATTTGTGTTGTCCTCAATTTTAGCGTGGCTAAAATCGTGAGGCAACCCTATGAAACTGGTCCATTTTGTGCCTCACGTCCTCCGGGAAAGGTTGATTGACTCTGTCGATTAGCCTCTTTTGCTTTTCGTCTTTTGTTTTTCTCGTTTTTAAGTTTTTTTAGATTTTGCAGTTTTGCCTGCAGTTCGGACTTTAAAATCTGACCTGCAAGGTGTTTCTTAGATAGAATTGCACATCAGACTTTAAAGTCCGATGTGCAATGTTTTGGCAATCTTCTCTATAGATCAGACTTTAAAGTCTGACCTGCTGGGTTTTTCTTTGTTAGAATTGCACATCGAACTTTAAAGTCTGATGTGCAATATTTTGGTTCTTTCCCTGCAAATCAGACTTTAAAGTCCAGCCTACAGGCAGTTCTTTTCCTATAGAGCGGACTTTAAAGTCTAACCTGTAGGGACTTTCCCTTGCACATTGGACTTTAAAGTCTGATGTGCAGTTTAGCAAGAAGGAAGTCGCATATCGGACTTTAAAGTCCAATATGCAATCTTTGATTGATTTTCCTTGCACATTGGAATTTAAAGTCCGATGTGCGAATTTTGAGTTTCCTTCCCAGGTTGCAAATCGGACTTTAAAGTCCGACATGCAGTTGCTTGTCAAGTTTTTCCCTTAAAGATCAGACTTTAAAGTCTGACCTGCGTATGATGATGTTTGAAATTGCAATTCGGACTTTAAAGTCCGACCTACAAGTTTTTCCCTTTTTTGTCTCCTAAGTCATTTCTGACTCCTGTTTCTTGTTCTGATTGATGAAATTTGTTGATCTAATGGTGATCATTTTCAAAACAATAGTGATCCATGTTGAAATGTCTGAGCCCTCTCCCAGCAAATCGACAGAGAAAAGAAGATGCACTGATGAGATTGCTGATATGGCGCTAGACAAAGCTAAGATGCAAGTTGCTTTAGCTCGGTTTGAAGAATTTCAGAAATCCAATGAGGAGAAAGATGAATAAAGTGTCCTCTTTTTGACACTTTCTTTTCATGTAGTTTCATTGTTAGATGCTACAAGTTTTCTCGCAGCTGCATATTTTCTTTCTATTGAAGTTGTAGTCAAGTGGGACTGTGCAGTTGAATTAGTCAACTGTGCCCACATTTTTCTCCAACATTTTCCTATATAAGGAGGACCCTCATTTGTAAATAAGGATCTTTTTGGCAATGCAACAAAATTCTGCCAATTTGTATGTGCACTCTAAGACTTTGAGTTTAGATGTAAATCAGATTGTTTTCAATAAAAGAGGCAAGTTGTGTTGAGACTTTGTGCCAATTAAAGTTGTTATGTGACGATATTTTCTAGAGTTGATTGTGAGTTTTGTTCTATTGTGAAAGAGGGATTTAAATTCAATCTTGCAAACTTTGAGCTGCTAATTGTATTTAGAGTTATATGTTTGGTTTTCAGATTTGGTCTTGTAGACTTTGAGTTGCTTATCATATCTGAAACTAGTGTGGAAAGCTAAAGTGGGAAGATAGCTTGTAGACTTTGTGCTGCTTCTATTTTTAAGACTTGTGCATATGAGTTGAAGTGCATCATGTAGTTAGACTTTGAGCTACTACATATTGTGCTTAGTTAGTAGAAAATCATTTAAAAAGGTTGATAGGAGAATAGATAGTTGAAGACTTTGAGCTTTTTTTCTATTTTCCCGTCTCGGGGAAGTGATGGAGGTCTTTGTGCCTTCATGGAAACTTTGCTTCCCTTTATGTTCCAAAAATCCTACAAAGAAGTCTCATTTCTGTATTTGTTGTTATTTATTTCCAATTGCTATTACTTTTTTGAGAAGAGAAAAGAGTATAGTTTTTCTTGAAAGAATAAGAAAGACTGTTGTCCCACCCATATTAGATTAGTTTAGTTTGTAGATAGGGGGAGCCTTCCCTTAATTAGGAGAGTTTTACTCACACAATGTGGTTGAAGCCACAATTTTGTATATTTCCCCAAGTGTACAAAATTTTCAACCAACAGTTTTTGGCAACTCTGCTGGGGATACGATACGCATCCAAAAGCCTCATGCTTTTGGTTGAAGTATACTGGTATCCTATTCATTGTAATTCCTTTCCTTATGATTTATCAAACTTTCACCAAGGATATGTAAAATGGCAGCTCAAGGTCCTTGGGGGAATGCTTTTGGTCCGTTGACCCTAACTCTACCCTTACATGTTCTTCCTGATGGTTCACGGAAGAACTTTCCCAAGTTTTTGGGTGATGGTGCTTAGCATCCCGATGAACACATCGCTGCATTTTATATTGCATGTGGTGTTTTGGGAGTTGAACATGAAGATGTATCTGTAAGGTTATTTATTGAAACCTTACAAAGTGTAGCTACTGATTGGTTTTACCATTTGCCTGATAACTCTATCACCAATTGGGATACTCTCAAAACAAGGTTTGAGGCAAGGTTCAAACTTGCAGAAGATGAACATGCACTCTTGGCACAATTGACTCAAATGAAGAAAGAATCGCAAGAGCCCATGCGGGAATTTGTTGCTAAATTCAACAAGCTGCACAACTACATCTCGATTGCTTCTCAGCCTACCACTACAAATTTAAAGTGATTCTTCATGAATGCTCAATCACCTGAGGTGAGTTTCTTGTTGAGAAGAGAAGTTCCAGGTAACCTTGCAGCCATACAAACCTTAGCAATTGAGGTTGAAGATGATCTTATCCTTGCGGGTAAGATAAAGATAGAGTCAAATGGGTCCAAAGAAAACTCTTCTTTGGGATCATGGTCTACCAAGAGAGAAGATACCATGGTGCAAAGGTTGGCTAATGAGTTGCTTGCCCTCAAAAAGCAAATAGCTCAAGGTTTATTTTCTTCCTCTTATGAAGACATTCCTAGGAGGCCATATCCAAATACTGCTCCTAGTTATGTAGCTAGAAATCAAGACAAGCTTCCTTCGCCACCAGAAGGGCTTGCACTTGAGGCACCATCAACAAATGCAGCAATGGAGGACTTTGAATCTGAACAAAGTGATCTTGCTGGTCTATTCCAAGAGGAGGAAGCAGACATAGCTGGCGACTCTCAAATTTGGTTTATGCAATTCTAGAAAGCTATTGAACAAAAAGAAATGACCATGCCAGGTACCATGGAGGAGGAAAATCACATCATGAAATGTGAAAAGGTGAACATGCATGAAGATCCTGGTCAAGTTGAAATGAATGCTTTCATGCTCCAAGGTCATGAACTTGGATGTATCTTACATAAGAGACCTACCCAAGAATTTGATGAAGATCTTTTCATGAGCACTATAGAAGAGTTTTGTTCAAGTCTTGTTGATGATTCTCTCCAATCAGAAGTTTGTGAACAACCTACTAAGTCATACAATGCAATCATATTTTCATCTGAATCACATGAAGAAGATCATTCTATTCAGCATGAGGTTGTTACGATTGAAAAATCAGTTGTTCAAGTTGTAGCTAGTAAGAAGGTTTCAGTCTTTGTATGATCAAGAGGATGTCCAATCAGATATCTTGCTTGTTTGGAGGCTAATGGAAAGCCAGAGGTCTCACTTGTACATGAGCTAGAGGATATACTTGAGAAAGAAGCCAAAAAAGTATATTCAGCTAAGCAAGAGCAGTCCGGTTTCGAAACTCCACCTTGGGGCAGCAGCACATATGATTCACCCCAAGAGGAAGGTGGATTTGTTCATCTCCTCCAAGGAGTGTTGCATCAAGTCCTGGTACAATTGTCTATGCTTCGTCTATGCTCCAAGAAAGGCAGCTATTTTGGAAAGCCTGTGAATGGTTTCATTTAAGAAGGTTTCAATTATCAGTTAGTTTAGGTTAAGTTAGTGTTCTTTTCAATAAGTGTAGCTACAAAAGTCCATGTCTTTCTTTTTATTAAGTTGTTTTGTGTCTTAGTCCTTTTGTTGCCTGACTCTATAGCCCAATGGATATAGGCACTCGGAGTTCTGGATTCTACAAGCTTCAAGTGGTGTAGCTTGTTCCCCAGTCAGAGCCAGTCGTTGTCCTCGATTTTAGTGCAGCTAAAATCATGAGGCAACCCTATGAAACTGGTCTGTTTCATGCCTCACGTCCTCCAGGAAAGGTTGATTGACTCTGTCAGTTAGCCTCTTTTGCATTTCATCTTTTGTTTTTCTTGTTTTTAAGTTTTTTTAGATTTTGCTATTTTGCCTGCAGTTCGGACTTTAAAGTCTGATGTGCAATGTTTTGGCAATCTTCTCTGCAGATCGGACTTTAAAGTCTAACCTGCAAGGTTTTTCTTTATTAGAATTGCACATCAGACTTTAAAGTCCGATGTGCAATGTTTTGGTTCTTTCCCTACAGATCAGACTTTAAAGTCTGGCCTGCAGGCAGTCCTTTTCCTACAGATCAGACTTTAAAGTCCAACCTACAGGCAGTTCTTTTCCTGTAGATTGGACTTTAAAGTCCGACCTGTAGGCAATTCTTTTCTTGCAAAGTGGACTTTAAAGTCCAACCTGTAGGGACTTTCCCTTGCACATCGGACTTTAAAGTTCGATGTGAAGTTTAGCAAGAAGGAAGTCGCATATCAGACTTTAAAGTCCGATATGCAATCTTTGATTGATTTTCCTTGCACATCAGACTTTAAAGTCCAATGTGCGAATTTTGAATTTCCTTCCCGAGTTGCAGATCGGACTTTAAAGTCTGACATGCAGTTGCTTGTCAAGTTTTTCCCTTGCAAATCAGACTTTAAAGTCCGACCTGCGTATGATGTTGTTTGAAATTGCAGTTCAGACTTTAAAGTCCGACCTGCAAGTTTTTCCCTTTTTTGTCTCCTAAGTCATTTTTGACTCTTGTTTCTTGTTCTGATTGATGAAATTTGTTGATCTAATGGTGATCATTTTCAAAACACTAATGATCCATGTTGAAATATCTGATGTGATGGTGATCATTTTCAAAACACTAATGATCCATGTTGAAAAGTCTCATTTCTGTATTTGTTGTTATTTATTTCCAATTGCTATTACTTTTTTGAGAAGAGAAAAGAGTATAGTTTTTCTTGAAAGAAGAAGAAAGATTGTTGTCCCACCCATGTTAGATTAGTTTAGTTTGTAGATAGGGGGAGCCTTCCCTTAATTAGGAGAGTTTTACTCAGACACTGTGGTTGAAGCCACGATTTTGTATATTTCCCCAAGTGTACAAAATTTTCAACCAACAGTTTTTAGCTATTCTTTCATCATCATTGCAAGTCAAAACTTATATTATTCTTAAATCTCCTTTGTAATCATTATCTTTTGTGAAATCTCAATTGGTATTCGTATGTCTATTGTTGGGGTTTCTATTCTTTATCTTTCTTTAGTTTTGTGTTTTCTCCTTTATGTACTTTCCGGTTAAAAGTACACAAAAATCACAAATACCCCCATCATAGGAGGGAGTTGCCCCTCTCAAACATAGAGGAAGATTATGGCCTCACCACAATCTCTCCAACTGTTGGGACGTATTTCACTACTCTTTGGGTGAATAGGATCAAGTTTGAAGGAGAATTCACAATGACAAATCTGTTTACCAACAAGTATACATGCTATTGTGTCTATTTCTATAAGTTTTGTAACTACTGTAACTATCTATAAAAAAAATTGCATTACCCTCCTCTCGAGGTTAGTGTAGGAAGTTGTTTCTCTACTTAACTTCCTCACACTAAGGGCCATCTTGTAGTCATGCATGTACCGATCTATGCAGATCCTTGCCTAGTTTCTTTAATGGATATTAGTACTTAATTTTTTGATGAATTTTCTCACAATACATAGGTGTTCTCTCTCAAGAAGAAGAGTGATGTCTTTTTCCACTTCTAGGCCTTCTTGTAGCAAGTTGTACAATAGGTGTAGGATAGGCTCTTATCCTCCTTTCCTTCAATCAAGGGGGGAATTAATATGAAAGGATTTTTGGAATTTATAAATCATCACAACATCAAACAACACTTGACTACCCCTTATATGCCCCAATAGAATTGAATTGTAGACCATCACAACTGGACCATGATGGAGCTGGCTCATAGCATGATTTTCATAGCTAAGTTGGAGGTTTAATTTTGAGTAGAAGCAATCTAGATAGTTGTGTATCTTATCAATAGGACTCCTACAAATATCTTGGAAGACAAGAGACTAGAAGAGTTATGGAGTGGTCATAATCCTTCAATATTTCATCTTAGAGTATTTGGTTTTACACCATAAATGTATGTCCCAACTAATAAGAGGAAGAAGATTGATCCCAAGACACTCTAGTGTATCTTTTTGTGGTATAGAACTACTTCAAAATAATACCTTCTCATATATCCTAAGACACATAAGATTCATTAGAGTTGAGATGAGGCATGTAATAATTAAGCATTTCACTCATTAACACATAACTAAAAGTTATTTAAGAACCACCTCTCATATATTAATCTCATTGTTAGATGATGAGAATGAAGAATCCTTTCATAGAGAAGATGATATAGAATAAGAATTGTTCATTTATCTTGTCCAACTAGAAAATAATTCTTCACATTAGCAATACCATCAATGTTTGAAATGAGGGAATACACCTAGATTCTCATCTTGATATTTTATTAGGAGCTAGAATGAGAAGACAAGTGATAAATGAGGTAAATCTCACACTAATGAGTTCAATTATTGATAATATTAAACTATATAAAATTTGAGAGGCACTAAGTCAACCACAATGGAAGAATGCCATGGATGTCGAGTATAAATCCTTGATAAATTTATATTAGACTTGGGAACTTGTCTATCTTCCTATCAAAAATAAAACTATAGGATACAAATGAATTTTTTTTTAAATAACAAGTTATATGGATCTATCAATAAACAAAAATCATGACTTGTGTGCAAAGGGATATGCTCAGCAAGAGGGCATTGATTATGAAGAGGTCTATTTTCACCCAATACAAACCTCAAAACAAATAGAATTATTCATGCATTAGAAACATGGAAAGGATGTAATCTTTGCCAAATGGATGTCGAGAATGTTTTCCTATATGGTTATCTTGAAGAAAAATTATACATGGCAAAACTAGAAAGTTGCATTGACAAAGATCATTCTTAAAAGGTATATTGTCTCATTAATTCACTTTATAGGCTTAAGAAAGCCCCTAGGACATTGTAAATTAAAATTTTTGGAGTAATTTTAAGATAATTATATAATTATTTATTAATTAGGTCCTTAAATTTCTTTTTCACTTAAGCTAAACTTAGGTGCTTAATTTTATCTAGGTGTTATGCGTTTTTAGTCTGAGTTCACTTAGAGGCACTTCTAGTTAGTTTGTTTAGCTTGTAGTTGAGCTTAATTTAGCTCCTACTTTGTTATGCTTTAGTTATTCTAATTTTTGGATTAGGGAATCTCTTTTTTTCTATAAACAAATTCAATCATTCATTGTAATTGTATCTCCAATATTGTTTTGTACAATAACACAAAAATCATTGGTTGTTATAGAGCATACAATCTTTGCTTGATCTCTTTTATGTGATAGGTGTTTTGTTTGCTAATGATTCTTGGCTCCTATGGTTGATCATAAACTTCTACAAGGTATTTGAGCTTCAAATATATCTAGTTCATATCTGGATGCTTGAGAGATCCGACCCGGAGTAATTTTTTTGTGCATAAATTGGGCTCAAACAAAGGTTTCCATCACGTCTGTAGTATTGAAAACCCCTAAGATAAACTGTCATTTCATAAAAATCTAAGCAATTGAAAAATTAGGTCAAATTAGTTGAGGACATAAAAATCAAGGCAAAATCTAGGGGTAGCTGAAAAATCTAGGCACTTTGGTGCAAAACGGAGGTCACCATCGTGCTTAGAATGCCCAAAAACAAATAAAACACCCGCCAAATCATGAAAAACGGAGATTAGAAAAATATTTACAATTTTTTTAGTGGCATGATTTTTTGTATGGATCCGTACTGCCTATGTTAGGGTCAACATCAGAAGAAGAAAAAAAGCAGGGCAAAAAAATTGTAAGTGGCTCACTTATTCTTTTTAAATTTTAAAAAATAAAATTTATTAATTTTTTTGTATAAAGGGTGTATGTGAGTTTTAAATGGTTATTTAAAAATCTTGGAGTAAAAAAAATTCCAAGGGAGGGGGAGCATACTTTTTTCTTGTAGCAAAAGTACCTTCTTGCAGAAATGTTGATGTCATTAGTCAGTCTTCTATTTTTGGTGGACCCACTAAATTTGGCATCCCTCTAGCTTTTAGCTAGGTTTCTCTATTTTTAGCCCTCCAAGCTAGTTTTGGTGTCAATCTTATTGTGTAGGTGGTTTGATCAGATTCTACACCAATTTTTTGTGCAGGGCCTCCAAGTCAGCCTTCAGTTTCGCACTTCGAGGGTCGTATCTTCCACATCCGAACTCTGTTTTTTGACTTCCATACATCGTCAAAAATCTCTTGGAGTCCCCTATGCAAATATTAGGTCCTTTTCTCTAGAATTTTCATCAGGCACTCAAAGATATCAATCTTGTCCTTTTTGGGTTCTTTCTTTGAAAACATGTAAATTAGTTGTCTTTTTATTGATTCAAGTGGAATTTTTTGGCATTGAGAAGATATATATTGTTGCATCAGTCCATTTCTGTACTTTATTTTATTTTTTCATGGTGTTACTCCCATTCCTTCATTTAACTATCATGGTTGGAAAAATAAATGGAGATTCACTTGAAACACTAAGGTTTATACAAAGTACCCTGGGTATAGAAGTTGAGCTTATAGGTGCTACTGAGAAGAGAAAATGGTTTAAGAGGTGTGATGAGGCTTTTGGAACATTATGCATTTCTACCCTTTAAATCTTATTTTTCATATTAAGTCTTGCACAACACCCAATGAGATATGGACTATATTAGAGTCCCTATTTGGAAAGCAAGATGCATTGAGGTGTTTTCAGTTGGAGAATGAGCTTATTAGATTGAATCCTAATGATTTTGACAGAATCCAAGATTTCTTCACCAAACTCAAGTCTCTCATATTATAGTTTAAGTAGTGAAAATTTAAGGACTCTCAGTTAATTCTCTCTATCCTTTCCAAGCTTGCTCTTGGTACTTATTACACCATGCCTTCACTTGTTGATTTTTCTTCTCAACTCACACGAGATAAAATAAATTTGGTTTAGATGGGGATATTGAACTGTTCCAAATCACAAGCTCTTGTTGCTTCCCAAAGTTCCACAAACAAGAAGGCTTCACATGGAAAAGGAAAGAAATAGAAACACAAGGATTCTAAGTCACATGAGAAATCCAAGGACACAAAATCACATGATTCTTCAAATTCTTCTTCCTCTTCCAAGAGGTCATCATTAAAGAAGGATAAGTCAAAGTGTGCATATTTCACTAATCCAAGACATGATGAGCATTGGTGTTATGAAAACAAAATTGATGAGCTAATGCATCTTCTACAAAAGCATAATATTCAACCACCTTCATCTAGTATATCTTCTTCTACCACTCCAAGATCTAGATATTCTGGGTCTTCTTCTATGGTACATGGTGAAGAAAAGATGAAGGGCCATGCTCTATCTACATCAACATATTCTCAGTCCTCCATGTGGCCTCCTAATTCAAGAGATTCACATCATATGACATCATCAGAGGGTATATTCTCTTCTTCTGAGCATCATGCATTTCCACATATTTTGATGGGTAATAACACTTACATGAGTGTTAATGAAAGTGGTTCTATTGAGGTTATTGGTGGCACATTCAATAATGTTCTTTGTGTCCCTGCATTATCTTTCAACCTTCTTTGCATCTACTAGATTACTCATAGTAGGACAGGAAAGACAGTTGAGTTCACCCTTGATTTATGCTCATTAGAGATCTACATACTAGAGAACTTGTTGTAGTTGGCAATGTTGATCACGCATCACAGTTGTATGAGTTCTCTCATTTTCCTCCCATTGAACATGCATCTGATCCTATCTCTCATGCATCAAGAGTAGATCAAAAATCTAAGGAGAGATTTGGTCACTTGAACCTTTGTGTGCCTCATTCATTTATAATGGTTCTTGAGACTTATTTTTATCCTCCTCCACCTCCTACTTCTTTAATGATCAGTTCAATTCAGTGAGTTGATTATTCCCTTCCAGTTTCATTAGAGTGGGATGAGTACTTGTCAAATATTGTAGTTTTTTTGATACATCACACACTCCAGAGATTGGGGACATGATTGAGGATATTTCGGTCCTCTTTGATGTTAGTTTGAGCATTCCTATCATATCATCTTGAATGCCTTCAAATGTTGTTCAATAGGTATCTTCATAGAAATTTGGATTTTCTTCAATTGATTTGGCATATCATGATTCAAACATAAATTTGGACAGTTGAGCAATCTTTCATGGCACACATCCAGAGACTATTCCTTCCATCTCCTTTCATGGAGTTGTTTCAATGTTGGCCACTTGACTTGTTTCCTTCTAAGGGAAGGAATGCGGTTTTTTGCTCTTGGGTCTTCATCCGCATACATGCTTGAGCCTACATCATAAGCATTGGATTTTCTTCATTATGGGGAGGATACATCATCTCTTCTTCCCTCTCTTGTGGGGGGGGGATATTTATTGTACTTCTATGAGTGATTTAGTATTTGGAGGGACATCTTGAGTCCTTCATCTTAGTCAATATGTAGTACCTTTTCTTTTTTATTGCATCACTTACTTTTGGTGAGGAGTTTTTCCCATGTGGTTTTTCTCCTTTTATCTGTTTAGAGAGACCTCATAAGTGTGAGTTGCATTGCTTTGCATTGGTTTGTAAATGAGTACCCAATTAGGCCTTAGTTGTTGGGACTCATTCATGCATGCATTTTTCATTCATCAGTAACTCTTTAGCTTATCCCTAAATTAATCTTAAGGGGGGTGTTGGAGTAATTTTAGGAAAATTATCTAATTATTTTTTAATTAGGTCCTTTAATTGTTTTTTCACTTAAGCTAAACTTAGGTGCTTTATTTTATCTAGGTGTTATTCTTTTTTAGTTTGAGTTCACTTAGAGCTAGTTAGATTTTTTAGCTTGTAGTTTATCTTAATTTAGTTCCTACTTTACAATGTTTTAGTTATTCTAATTTTACGATTAGGGAATATCTTGCTTTCTATAAAGAAATTCATTCATTGTAATTGTATCTCCAATATTTGTTTGTGCAATAATATAGAATTCTCTGGTTGTTACAGAGCATGCAATTTTTTTCTTGATCTCTTTTGTGTGATAGGTATTTTGCTTGCAAATGATTCTTGGCTCCTATGGTTGATCATAAACTTCTACAAAAGTATATGGCCACCTAATGCAACATGGCTTCACTTGTATCCCCTCAAATTCAAATTTTTTTTAATTAAGAAAGTAGCCACATTGTATGATCATGTGTTTATAAGAAGCTTGGACAATCTCATCAATGATGTAAAGAATGGTCTAAAGATATATTTAGACATGAAATACTTTGAGGTGCCTCACTATTATCTTAGCTTGGATACATAGTAAAAAAGCATCACATTTTTATCTCATAGATGAAATATGCCAAGATACTCTTGGAAAGTGTGAAATGTTTGATTGTAAATATGTTTCCACTCCAATGGTGAAAGGTTTTCAACTCTCTTGATTCTTTTATTTGAGTTGAGTAGATGCAAATTACTACAAGAAGCATTTTTAGAGTCTCATTTGATTAACTTATACTAGTCCAAACATACTTTTCTATCAACTATCTTTCAATATTTATGAGTGAACCAAACAAATGTCATTGGGTTGTAGTTGAGATTGTTATGAGATATATTAGAGGTAAAATTGATTATGGTCTATAATACAAGAAGAACCTTTAGTTATTCTTCCAAGGTTATACTTGTATATGGTGAAAATGGATAACAACAATAACGATATTGAAAGGCTAAATGAATTCAACCACAAAACCCTAGCCTAACAACAACAAAGATCCACCATAACATATGAAGATTACCTAAGACAATGCAAATCAAATGAAATCACAAAGATTATACCATCACATGTCCAATAGGGTTTGGATCTCCATTCTTCCTATCTCCATTGATCTTGCTTGATATATTTGCTCTCAGATTTTATGTGCACAAGAGCTCAACAAAGAACGGAATGTGGTTACAAGTAGGATCGCCTATGTTCAAAAGCGTAATGTAGTCAAGTAGTCAACGGGGGGGTTTGATAATGAAGGAAGCATCTCCTTATATAGAAGACACTATATGAAATGAAAGGATAAGATTGAGAGGTGTAAAAGAGGTCGGCTATGATTAGAGGGTAGGTAAAGGAAATAATAAAATAATGAAAGGGGTAGGTAGTGTATGAATTAAGAGATGAATGACATGTGTCATGGGTAGAAAAGGCTAATGAATTAATTAAATAAATAAAGATTCATTTAATTAATAGAAGAAGTGGGATCAATTAAATAAATAAAATATTTATTTAATTTAGGAAAAGGATAATTTAAATAAATAAATGTATTTATTTAAATGAGAAATAAGGCTAGAAGAGGATAAATGAATTAATTAAATAAATAAAGATTTATTTAATTAATAGAAGAATTAAGCTAAGATAATTAAATAAATAAAATATTTATTTAATTAGACTAGACAATTTTGGGTGTCTACAATACTAACTTGAATTATGCTAGATTTGTTGATTATTGGAAGTCAACTACATGATTTTTTTCATCTTAGATTTGTACCTATCTCATGGATTAGTAAGAAGTAAATAGCCATTTCTCTCTCATTCACAGGGGCTAAATATCATGCCACATAACAATCTATGTGTGAAGTGATTTGGTTTCATTGCATTTTGGTTAACATGGACATTCATGAAGAAAAGCCACCTATTATTTTTTACGATAATACGGTTGTGTTGAATCTTGAGAAGAATCCAACTATTTATAAATGAACAAGAATTTTGCGGTTTATTGTAATCACATTCAATTACATGTCTTGAACCACCAAATCCAACTCTTGTACTATGGAATAGATTATCAGATAGCAAAAATACTCGCCAATTCTCTTAGGAAGGTGAAAGTTAAGTTGTTTTGGGTTATATTTGCAACAATGTAATAAGTGGGGCACATTAAATTATACTTCTTGTTATTACTGTAGACACCTAAAATTGTCCTGTCTAATTAAATAAATATTTTTTATTTATTTAATTATTTTATCTTAAGTCTTCTATTAATTAAATAAATTCTTATTTATTTAATTAATTCATTAATTCTCTTCTAAGTATTTCCTCATTTAAATAAATACTTTTATTTATTTAAATTGTCCTCTTCCAAAATTAAATAAATAATTTATTTATTTAATTGATCCCACTTTGTCTATTAATTAAATAAATCTTTATTTATTTAATTAATTCATTAGCCTTTTCTACCCATGTCACATCACTCATCTCTTAATTCTTCTCTTACCTACCCCCTTTATCATTTAATTATTTCCTCTACCTACCCTTTAATCCTAGCTGACCATTTATCTTAACACCTCTTAATCTTATCCCTCAATTTCCTATAGTGTCTTCTATATAAGAGGGTACTCTCTTTCATTATCAACCCTAATTATCTAATCCTCTAATCAAGGTGTCTAATCAATCTTATGCAATCAATCCTTCTATCAACCACATTTCCATTCTTTGTTGAGCTCTTGTGCACACATAAAATCTGAGAGCAAATATATCAAACAAGATCAATGGAGATAGGAATACAATGGAGATTGAAACCCTACTAGACATGTGAATGGTAATATTGCTTTGTTTTGTTGATTTACATGATCTTAGATATCTCTATTGGTATTGTTGAATGTTTCAATGTAGGACTTAGATTGTTTGTGGTTGAATCTTTATGGTTTTACAATATTTTATCATCACTTTTCACCATATACAACTATAATATGTTTTTAGAGAGATATGGACTTCTATTCATTGACCTCATTTTAGTATGTCTAGGTCATTCACTATAAAGTTTCAATTGCTTCATATCCATTTCAAGTAAATGATCTAAATTTCTATAAGAAACATTTCTCTTCACCTATTTAGATAGATTCACAATATGCTCATCCATACTAGTAGAAGGAATCAATCTTAACTCCTCTCCAACCTCCATTGTTTGGACTTGGGCCTCCTCTCCATCTTCAACTATGTGTTCTTTAGCCTCAACTCCTACTTGAGAACTTTCTTCTTGTTGATCCAATTCTACACACAAAAGTTGAATATGTGTGTGTGTGTGTGTGTGTGTGTGTGTGTGTGTGTGTGTGTGTGTGTGTGTGTGAGAGAGAGAGAGAGAGAGAATTTTAGGTACATGATACATGTAAAATTAAATAGAAAAGTAAAGATACATACCTACTTTACCTCTATAATATTTTTTCATTCTTTGTTCTCAATATCTTTGTTTCATCTCGAATAAATACTTTCATGAAGTCTTATTTTCCCTTGTCTTTTTATTTCCCATGTCCTTCCTTTGAAATTATGGCCCTTCAAAATTTTAAACATAAAAAAATCAACTCAAAATGCCTTTTGTAACAAAAAATGTGAATTAATCTACTATTTTTATTTTTTTTAAATAAAAAATAAAATATTATATTTGTATGCAAGATTTAGTGTGATCAAAATACAAAAATTGAGATCAAAACCTAACATACCGATGAAACTTTTTAGCATAAAGACTAACTAAGATTAAACTAATATAAACAAGTTAACTTTCTGAGATGTGTCTCATTGTTCTCTATCTCATAGGATCCCTCAAGTCAATGGTTGCTCTCAAATATTTGAGAAAATGACTTAGGAATGACAACTCCAATAATGAGTGATAGTGAATGATAATGAAACCAATTGGTTATGCTAACATGATTCATGATTAAAATTCTATATTAAAATGCTATTATCAAAAAGAGGCTAAAATGCTTGATATAATTAGACTATAGTTTAGATGCATAAATTCTTGGATCTAGAGATTGAAGAAAGTGAATCCTATTTATAGAGAAAATAGGGAAATGGATGGTTAGGATTCAATAATCTTAACAAGGGATAGGATTCAAAGTTACTCAATCCATGTTTACAATTTTCACCAATGAAATGGTAGAAATTATCAACAAGAGGTGGCTTGAGAGGAAATGTAAGAGACATTAAATGTCTAAGACATGAGGGTCACCCTAGGAGAGTGTGGTTATGTTGGAATTGTTGGCATTAGGTTGTCATTGATGTCAACTGGTTTGGCATGGTCACCGATGAGTAAGTAATGGTGACCGGTATTGGTGAAGTAAGACATGATTGTGTCAAGGCTTGCAGTGAGTTGACAGAAAGGTATGTTACCGGTATACATGAAATGTATCATCTACCAGTAAAGCAGGACCACCGGCAAGGCAAAGCAAGCAAGAAAAAGAAGAACTAAAGGATGTGATCTGGTATACACAGAGAAGTTTAATGTTGCTAGTAAATGGACCTAGTAGAAGGACCAACATGTTTGATGGAAGGCCAAGTTGATCCACCAACAAAGGAGGTCAATAGGTATGAAGGACCACCGGTGAAGGTAGGTTATACCAATAAGGTGAGTCGAACCAGTAGTCAATATTAGTCGGTGAAGGATGTCAAACTGACATAGAAAACCAAGCATAGGTGGATGTTGACAAGGATGATAGGTGGAAGCCAGGTGGTGATCACGTAGAGGTCAGTGAAGTATTCATCGACGTAAAAGTCATCAAGAAGGTTGGCTTTTATGAAGAACCTACAAATCATGGGAGGATGGTAGAAGGTTACAGCTCAAGGAAGACAAGGTGGCAAGTGATTGAAATGACCCTGCAAGAAGATCATATCTTTGTACCCATTTATCAAAGGAAACAGTCAAGCCATTAATGGCATTTGACAAAGAAACATAGAAAAGCATGTTGTAGACATCTAAATATAGAAAACGCACTTTGGAATGTGAGGGGTTGGTGATGTTGATCGATGACACGCAGATCATCACTTTAGAAAAGAAGATCAAATCAAATCTAATACGGATCAGGTTGGTGAAGGGAAAACCTAACACGACACTGTTTGAATGTTGTTTTGGCGGGAAGCCTAAAAGATAAATATGTCAACTTGAGATTGAAATCAATTGATGCCTGATGCGAAGTGTGAAAAAGAAGAGAACCTAGGCAAGGAGAAAGATTGTCTACCTGAGAGTTTATTCTGAGAAAGTTGCAGTGAGAGTTAGCAAGCGAACCAATGAGAGGGTCTAACTGGTAGAGACAGAGTAACTGGTAAACTGTTACAATCTAAGAAGGCACCCAAGAGTGAAATAGTGTGGTGTGACGCTAGGAGTAACTAGTGAGTGATCAGAGAGAGTAATTTGTTAACCGGCAAAAATCCATTGATCAGGTGTTGCAGAACTCATTTGCAACCAAGTGCTATAACTATATCAAAATTGTATTTCATTATACAACACCGAGTTGGAGATTGGTGTAGGGGTTGGTGCTCCTTGGGTTGGTACCCTAAATCAGTAGGGGTTGGTACTCCTTGGGTTGGTGCCCTAAATCATTGTAATCTATTGTTTCATTGTGAGGTTGGGGTGGAGCAATAGACTCCAGCAGCATTTCTCATCAAGGTTTTTCCCATATTGGTTTTCCTTGTACATCTAGTGTTGTGGGTTATGTATTTGTATGTTTTCCTCTTTTGATATCCACATTTATCTTACCGGTTTGATTGTTTAGTTCTTAGGGTGATAACCGGTATTCCAAGGTTGATTAAAAAGAAAAGATTTCAAGAACCACTGATTCACCCCCCTCTTAGTTGTACATTGTGTTGAACAATCAGTATCAGAGCCTAGCTTCCTGGTTGAATAAAGATTTCTCTAGCTTGGGTAGATTCTATTCAAGGAACACAATGGCAAGAAATGAGTATGCCTCCTCAAAAGCTCCCATGTTTGATGGATCTAACTGTGCCTTATGGAGTAGAAGAATGGAGACCTATATTTCCTCACTTGATTTTTATGTGTGGATGTCTATCAAGAATGGGTATAATATCCCTAGTGTTCCTCCCACTAATCTGGATGCTAAGAAGGAGTATGAGAATAATGCAAAGGCTAAACATGCTATCTTAAGCGGGTTGTCTGATAATGAGTTTGTCAAGGTCATGCATTGTGCATCTACCAAGGAGACTTGGGATAAACTACAGAGGTTATTTGAAGGAGATGACAAAGTCAAAGAGGCCAAGTTGCAATCTCTAAGAGGTCAGCTTGAAGGCATCAAGATGAAAGATGAAGAAAAGATTGTAGACTACCTTCACATAATAGATGAAACTGTGAATACCATCAAAGGACTTGGAGAAGAAATTATTAATGAGATTATTGTCAATAAGGTACTTAGATCTCTCACATTTAAGTATGATACTAAGGTCTATGCCATAGAGGAAGCCAAGGATCTGAAGACCTTCACAATGGATAAGCTATTTGGCTCTCTAATATCCTATGAAATGAGAACAATCGGTGAAGCATTCTCAAGGAAAGAGGCAGCATTCAACTCCACCAAAAAGGGCAAGGAAGAGGTTGCATATAAAGGATCCAGTGAAGACTCAAATGCATAAGTACAAAACTTGGTTAGAAAGCTCAAGAGAGGATTCAACAAGTATAAAGGAAAGTTACCACTCAAATGCTTCATCTGTGGTAAAGTTGGACACTTTCCTGCAAAATGTCCTTATAATGAAACCGGTGGAGATGAGCAAAGAATTTTTGGCAGATCTGTCGGCAAAGACAAAGAAAGGAATGTCTGCCGGAAAAGAAGAAGAGGCTACCAAAAGTAGAACGACCTATATACTATTGAGGATGATGCCATAGATGAAGAAAGTGTATCAGAAGATGTATCATGAGAATGAAAGAGAAGTTAATCTATTTATGACACTAGATGAACCAGTTGGAGAAGATGAGGAAAAAGAAGACATTGAAGCCGAAGTGGATCTAGAAGGTGAGTTCATAAGTGCTCTTGACGAGTTAAGTAAGACAAGAAGATAACTCGAGAAGGTCAAGCTTTCTGCAACAACAAGGTCTCTTCAAGCAATCCCTAGATGAGTCCAATCAAGTTATATCTGACTTGAAACTCCAGTTGGAAGAAGCCAAGAGGATATGTGAAGTTACATCTTCTAATTTGATTAAGAAGGAAAAGGAGCATCAAGATCTAGAAGGAGAAATAGTAAAGCTCATAAAGGAGCTTGCAAAAAGTAAGGATGAACTGAAAGTGAGAAGCAAATATGAGGGTAGCACAGAAGCTTTGGACAAGATATTGAGCAAACAAAAGCAATCTAAAGATACCAGTGGCTTAGGATTTGAAGAAGGACAAATTTCAAACAGCAAAGATACATTTGGTAACGAGATAAAATTCACTTCTTCAAGTGAAGGTGAAGAGAAGAAGACATTCATAGTAAGCAAGGATACTAGTAAGAAGACTTATGCAGAAGCTATTAGAAACCGTCACACAAACCGGTATACACAATCAATGAACCAGAGGCCACACTCAATGTACCAAAATGCAGATCCTAGGAGAAATGCAAGAGTTGATCATGAAGGATTTACTAGAGTCAGCAGCATGAAAGGAAGACCCCCGATGAGGCAGACATTTGCATGACCAAGGCAACCTAATCGGTATGTTCCAAACTTTCATGGTTATTGTTACCAGTGTAACAAATTTGGATATAGGTTAGCTGATTGTAGATTAATCAATAAGCCCACTATGTGTTATGAAAGTATAAATCCATTTAATGCACTCTAGGATATGAATGTTGTTTGTTATTAGTGCAATGGATTTGGTCATAAGAGTTTTGAATGTAGGAAGAGTAAACTGGTATTCTACAATGGTTACAAAGATTCATCTTTCAATGAAAATGTGAAATACTATAATTGTCAAGAGTTTGGATATATAGCAAAGTTTTGTAAGAATGGGAAAATCAAGCAGAAGAGGATAGGTCTTGATCAGGAACCGATAGCCAATCCGAAACACAAAATTGCAACTAATGAGAAGAAGGAAACTAAACCCGTATGGGTTGAGAAAGAAAAGAACAAGGTAGAATCAAGTCTGATAGTGTAGACTGCCCTACATGCTGAAAGAAGAAATATATGGGTTGTAGACAGTGGTTGTTCCAACCACATGACCAGTGATAAAAAGAAATTTATCAAGCTTGAAGATTGGAATGGTAGTTCAGTGAGATTTGGAGACAACTCATCCATCAAAATAAAAGGAAAAGGTACTCTAAACATTGATGGAAAACTAAAAGCACATGATGTGTATTATGTGGAAGGCCTGAAGCACAATTTGTTGAGTGTGAGTCAGATGTGTGACAAAGTTTATAAATTCACCTTTGACTCTACCAGATGTCAGATAAAGAAGCAGAGTATCAGTCAGGTTGTAGCTAAAGGTAAGAGGACATATGGTAATGTTTACAATCTAAAAGAATGTTTTGAATCCCAATGTATGTTGGGACAAGTGGATGAAAGCTGGTTGTGGCACAGAAGATTAGGCCACATAAATTTTGATAACTTAGTTGCAGTAAGAAAAAAGGGATGTGTAAGAAATATTCCACCCATCATTAAACCGGTAAGCACATTTTGTGATGAATGTGTGAAAGGAAAGAAGACTAAGGTGAGTTTCAAAATAAAAGAACACAACACTTCAAGACCTTCTAAACTTGTGCATACGGATCTATGTGGTCTGACTAGGACAAGAGCTCTTGTCAGTGAAAGATATTTTATTCTCTTCATTGATGATTATTCAAGAATGACATGGGTCACTTTCCTACAAGATAAATCACAAGCATTTGACATATTCAAGATCTTTAGGAAGATGGTAGAGAAGGAAAGTGGGTGCAAACTGAAATGCCTAAGATTAGATCGGGGTGGAGAGTTCACATCAAATGAGTTTGAATATTACTGTGAAAGACATGGAATCAGAAGGTAATACTTAGCCCCTAGGACACCACAGCAAAATGGTGTGGTAGAAAGGAATAATAGGATAGTCAAGGAGGTGGCCAGAACCATGTTAAATGAGGCAAGTTTGTTGGACATGTATTGGAAGGAAGTGATTCATACTGTTGCATATACCTTGAACCAGGTTCAACTAAGAACAAACAACAGAATGACACCTTATAAGTTGTGGTGTGACCAGAAACCATTAGTCAAGTACTTCAAGGTATTTGGAAGCAAGTGTTTTATCAAGAGAGATATGGATGGTTTAGGTAGTTTTGATTCTAGGAGTGATGAAGGAATCTTCCTTGGTTGCTCAATTAATAGAAAGGACTATAAATGCTACAACAAAAGACTAAGAAGAGTCATTGAGAGTGTGCATATAAGAGTTGATGAGGATATGCACAAAGGAAGACAAGCACAAGAGAACTGGTATGATGATTATGATGATGAAGATGAAGAAGCTCAGTCAAACAATGAACCAGAAGATGCATCCAAAAAGGTCCCTAATCGGTATGTGCAGATAAACCACCCAGAAGTGTTGATTTTAGGTAATAAGAGTGATGGTGTGCAAACTAGGAGAAGACTTGCCCGAAATGATGAACAAGTCAATTTCTGCCTTATGACTAAAGTAGAACCTAAAACATTCAATTAGGCCAGCAAAAGTCAGAAATGGATGGATTCCATGGAAGAAGAGTTGCAGTAGATTGAGAAGAATAAGACTTGGGAATTAGTCCCTAGACTAGAAGACAAGAACATCATTGGCACCAAATGGGTCTACCAGAATAAGATGAATGAAGAAGGTAAAATTATTAGGCATAAAGCTAGACTTGTGTGCAAGGGTTACTCTCAAGTAGATGGCATTGATTTTGAAGAAACATTTGCACGGGTAGCTAGATTAGAAGCAATTAGAATGTTTCTAGATTTTTCTACCTATAAGGGTTTTAAGGTATATCAAATGGATGTAAAATTTGCCTTCCTAAATAGAAATTTGGAAGAAGTGTACATGGAGCAATCAGAAGGGTTTTTGTTACATGATGATGAAACCTTTGTGTGTCAGTTGAAGAAAGCCCTGTATGGTTTGAAGTGGACTCCTAGAGAATGGTATTCAAGGCTAGATCAGTATCTGAATGAGAAAGGATTCAAAAAGGGGAGTGCTGACAGCAATTTATACATCAAGAAAGATGGAAATCACATGATCATTGTGGTTGTGTATGTAGATGGCATCATTTTTGGAGGTAACAAGGACACTCTTTGCAAAGATTTTGCTAATCAAATGCAGTCAGAATTTGAGATGTCGATGCTTAGAGAATTGACATACTTTCTTGGTTTGCAAATAACACAACTAGATAAGGGAATCTTTATCTCACAAACCAAGTATGCAAAGGATATGTTAAAGAAGTTTCAACTGGAGGATTAAAAACTGGTAAGTACCCCAATGGTGACCAGAAGAAAATTAAGCAAGAATGATGAATCGCCAGTGGTGGATCAGACATTGTATAGATCCATGATAGGCAGCTTATTGTATCTTACTACCTCTAGACCGGATATAGTGCAGGCAGTGTGCATGGTGGCTAGATTTCAAATAGCACCTAAGCAGTCACATATGAATGTCGTAAGCAAAATTTTTAGGTACCTGCAAGGGACACTCAATTATGGTTTGTGGTACCCTAAACAAGGGCTATTCATCTTGGAAGCATATACTGATGTTGATTGGGCAGGTTACATTGATGACCGGAAGAGAAAAAGTGGTGGTGCATTCTTCCTAGGTGACCAGTTGATCTCATGGCATAGCAAGAAGCAGGATTCAGTCTCTCTATCAACTATTGAAGTATAATACATTGTTACTACTACATATTGCTCTTAGGTGCCTTGGATGAAACAAACCCTCAAGGACATACAGGTGGACATCTTTAATCTTATTCTCATCTGATGTGATAATTCAAGTGCCATCAACATATCAAAGAACCCGGTGATGCATTCAAGGACAAAGCATATATCTATCAAGTATTATTTTCTCAGAGAGAAGGTTGAAGGACAGGAAGTAAAGATGGAATATGTCCCTACAGAAGAACAAGTGGCAGACATCTTCACCAAACCATTGTCGGTAAGCACTTTTGAGTACTTAAGACACAAGTTGGGATTTGTGTCACCTGCCTCATGCACTTAAGTTTGTAAGGAGATATATGGTTCAAGGGGAGTTCGTAGCAGAATCTATATCTCTTGAACCACATGTTGACCCTAGGGAAATTTCAGGGTTGTATGTCTCAGTATTGGTTGTAATCACTAAGAGAAGATTTGATTAAGGGGGAGATAAGTATGAATCAAAGGGGGAGAATAAAGTACCATAACCCTTTGTCATTGTGTCAAAGGGGGAGAAATATATCGGTGTGAAGACTTGCAGTGAGTTGACATCAATGCCAAAGGGGGAGATTGTTGCCATTGTTGGCATTAGGTTATCATTGATGTCAACTGGTTTGGCATGGTCGCCGATGAGTAAGTAGTGGTGACCGGTATGGGTGAAGTAAGACATGATGATGTCAAGACTTGTGGTGAGTTGACAGAAAGGTATGTTACCAATATACATGAAATGCATCATCTACCAGTAAAGCAAGACCACTGGCAAGGCAAAGCAAGCAAGCAAAAGAAGAACTGAAGGATGTGAACCGGTATACACAGAGAAGTTTAAAGTTGTCTGTAAATGGACTTAGTAGCAGGACCAACATGTTTGATGGAAGGCCAAGTTCATCCACTGACAAAGAAGATGTCAATAGGTATGAAGGACCACTAGTGAAGGTAGGTTATACGGGTAAGGTGAGTTGAACTAGTAGTTAATCTTAATCAGTGAAGGATGTCAAACCGACATAGTCAACCAAGCATAGGTGGATGTTAACAAGGATGATAGGTGAAAGCCAGGTGGTGATCATGCAGAGGTCGGTGAAGTATTCATCGATGTAATAGTCAACAAGCAAGTCAGCTTTTATGAAGAACCTACAAATCATGGGAGGATGGCAGAAGGTTGTGGCTTGAGGAAGACAAGGTGGCAAGTGATTGAACTAACCCTGCAAGAAGATATGATCTATTTACCCGTTTGTCGAAGGAAATAGCCAAGCCATTAATGGTGTTTGACAGAAAAATACAGAAAAGCATGTTGCAGACATCCAAATATAGAAAATGCACATTGGAATGTGAGGGGTTGGCGGTGTTGATTGATGAAATGCAGATCATCACTCTAGAAAAGAAGATTGAATCAAATCTAATATGAATCGGGTTGGTGAAAGGAAAACCTAACACTACACCGTTTGAATGTTGTTTTGGCGGGAACCCTAAAAGATAAATATGTTAGCTTGAGACTGAAATAAGTTGATGCTTGATGTGAAGAGTGAAAAACAAGAGATCCTTGGCAAGGAGAAAGATTGTCTACCTGAGAGTTTATTCTGAGAAAGTTGCAGTGTGAGTTAGCAGGCGAACCGGTGAGAGGGTCTAACCGATAGAGACAGAGTAACTGGTAAAATGTTACAGTCTAACAGTCAAGAAAATCTTTGAGAAGTGATTGGTTAAGAAGGCATCCAAGAGTGACATGGTGTGGTGTGAGGTTGAGGGAGAAAGAAGAGAGGCTAGGAGTAACCAATGAGTGATCAGAGAGAGTAATCTATTAACTGGCAGAAATCCATTGATCAAGTGTTGTAGAACTCATTTGCAACCAGGTGCTATAACTGTAACAAAACTGTATTTCATTAAACAACACCGAGTTGGAGCTTGGTGTAAGGGTTGGTACTCCTTGGGTTGGTGCCCTAAATCATTTTAATATGTTGTTTCACTGTGGGGCTAGATTGGAGCAGTAGACTCTGGTAGCATTTCTCACCGAGGTTTTTTCCATATTGGGTTTTCCTCGTACATCTGGTGTTGTGGGTTATGTATTTGTGTGTTTGCCTCTTTTGATATACACATTTATCTTACCAGTTTGATTGGTTAGTGCTTAGGGTGATAGTCGGCATTCCAAGGTTGATTAAAAGGAAAAGATTTCAAGAACCATTGATTCACCCCCCTCTCAGTGGTACATTGTGTTCAACGGGTTAAGGTTAATAAGGATTAACCAGTGGATAAAGATTTTACCCAAAGGGTAAACTCTTGTGCAAGTGTTAATAAGATAACTAGGGTCAAAGTAATGAGTGCTTGATGAGACCCCTAGGTTAAATGAGGGTTAATTTAGAGAGAAAGTATCTAATCATGAGTTGAGGTTGGATTAACCATTAAGTGTTAGGAAGACTTTAAAGGTTAACTTGTTGAGGACATAAAGCCTTTAATGCATTTTGAAGACTTTGAGGGATTTTTGAGAAGTAAATTCTCTTAAGGAATGTACAAATGTTTAAGAGATGAATTAGGCTAATTAGGATGATTAGAAGAATCTAGAAGGCTCTAGAAGAGGATTATTCATGCAAATGGATTTATTAGGCGAATGCAAGTGGGAGGTATTTTTGGATTTTAATTCATTTTGAAGACTTTGAGGGATTTTTGAGAAGTAAATTCTCTTAAGGAATGTGCAAATGTTTAAGAGATGAATTAGGCTAATTAGGATAATTAGAAGAATCTAGAAGGCTCTAGAAGAGGATTATTCATGCAAATGGATTTATTAGGAGAATGGAAGTGGGAGGTATTTTTGGATTTTATTTTTGAAATAAAGTGATTTATTCCAAAAAGTGGATGATAACTTGCATAATTTAAATAAACTTTTGATTTATTTAAATTGGAAGGGGATTTTTAATTAAATGTAAATTTAATAAAAATGGGAAGGGGTTTTAATTAAATAAAGTCATTTATTTAATTAAAAGCTAGAAATTGGTTATATGAATTTAATAAATAAATTGAATAGTTTATTTAACCAAATAGATGAAAGTGGGGAATTATATTAATAAATGAATGTGGTTTTGATGAATTAAATAAATATTAAATATTTATTTAACTA
The DNA here is from genome assembly GCF_030272615.1 of Cryptomeria japonica. Taxonomy (NCBI): domain Eukaryota; kingdom Viridiplantae; phylum Streptophyta; class Pinopsida; order Cupressales; family Cupressaceae; genus Cryptomeria; species Cryptomeria japonica. The sequence continues at coordinate 717,422,500 of NC_081412.1, forward strand.
GATGGTCAAATTTATACATTTACATTTTGCACCTCTTTGAAGTGATGTGTGTGCACATGTTAGTTCAAAGAAAAATCGCCTAATATTTTTTATGAAATTTTTTATTTTTGCCCTAGATATGGATTTGATGAATGATATTGTGATGATGCCCCCTCAAGAGATGAATCGGGAATTTTTTAGTTTTGACAAAAAATTTGAAAAAAAAATTTGAATTTTGTGATTTTATCGATCATATTGATGTTGGTAAATTGGTTTAAGATTCGTTGATTGATTCATCTCCTGAAAAAAATGATGTTGGCTAGGTTAAAAAATGAAAAAAAGTTGAACAATATATGCCCACTTATTAGCCCTCCCTTTTACCCTCTTAAAAAGGTAAAAAGTGAAAAAGAAGATTCATTTTCGTACATGGCCTCTTGTGATTTGTGATTTGGAGCTCTAACAAAACGATGTTGATTCCCTACCATTCTCACCATTTTGAGCGCGTCAGGTGATACCGAAGACCTGTCGCATATGGACCACCAATAAGTGACCAAAATCTTATCTTTTTCGTACAGTTTTTGCGGATTGTTGTCACGTTTTTTCATTTTAGGGTCAGATTTTGACGTTTTAGGGCTTAGGACTAGGATTTTAGCACATACGCAGCAAAAAATAATGCATGTAAAACCTAGGGTTAGGTTTAGCGCATGCAAATGATATGTTAGTGCGTAGACTCATTTTAGCGCATATGCAAAACATAGTAGCACATTAGATTTGGCATTTAGCGCATATATCCTTTTAGTGCATAGGTCGCACAGGATAGCGCAATTGATGTTTGCTTTAGTGCATAGAGTCCTTTTAGCGCATATACCATGATTTTTAGCGCATTGAATGGAAATTTTAGCACATATAGAGTAGATTAGTGTGTAGAATGTTTGATTTAGTGCATTGAAGCTGAAAGATAGGAAATATGGTTTGTGGAGTGAATTTATGATGTTGAATGATCTTGAAAATTTTAGCGCGTAGAATGTTTGGTTTAGCGTATATGGATTGTGAGGTATGGACAGAGCATGGGCTAAAGATGCCCTATGTATATATGTCTAGGTACTTGATTGGGGGGATGCCCTTTATCATTGAGATATTTTTGCACAGTTGAGTCTATAGACAGTATGGGCGACAGCAGGGAACACCATAGGGAACCTGTTTATATGCTCGTCATTAGCAAGATGTACCAGAGTGGGGGCCTACAATTGATATTTTTATGACGGTGGCTGAGTATATGAGTCTAGCCACCCAGATTTGGGATTACAAAGTCAGAGTGGTAGACGTGGGTATGACTGAGGAGTACTCAATGTATTGGATTGCACATGTCGTGGCCCATTTATCCGATCCAGGAGAGCTAGTGCCATCTTTTGATGATGAGGACGAGGAGCGTCCGCGGGGTCGAGGAGGAAAGAGGTGCAGAGAGGATGATGAGGGGAATGACAATTATGAGGGTGACTATGGGGGTGTTGGTGGTGGTGGTGGAGGTGGTGGTGGTGGTGGTGGTGGTGGTGGTGGTGGTGGTGGTGGTGGTGGTGGTGGTGGTGGTGGAGGTGCAGTGGGAGGTAGGTGGGTTGTACAGAGGAGGAGATTAGACATTCTCCCTCCATCGGTTCCTCAAATAGGTACAAGTGCAGCGAGGACTTCCTCTCAGCTGTCTATTTAGATTAGAATGCCTTCTCATCAATAGGATGCATAGATTAGGTCTCTGCAAATCTTAGTGTAGCAGTTACAGGCACAGGTTTTGGTACAACAATGACAGATTACTCAGTTGTAAACTGAGAGAGATACTACTATAGAGTGACAAGGATGAGCAGAGGCCCTTACTGAAAGATTGGATAAAGAAATAGCAGGCACCTCACTTTGAGATGCACTTAAGGAGATATAGTACTCAGCCAAGGAAGTTGAGTATTATTGATGTTTATACGAGGATTTGGTCCCTCAAGAGCGGAGAGAATCTAGCTATGTCGCAATAGCTATGTCGATATTGTGAGAATATCCGTATGTGGAAATTCAACTTGGATTATATGACTTTCATGTAATGGTGCTTCAACTAGCTGATCTACGATAGCTTGACCTTTGATAGCCTTTATGTTTGTGTAGTGAATGTCAAACTCACTTAGAATCATGACCCATTTAGCTAACCTCCCTATGAGAGCAGCTTTGTTGAGTAGATATTTTAATAGGTGGATCTTTGCTAGTAGCTTGATTGTATGAGCTAGAATATAGTGGCAAAAATTTTGAGAAGTGAACACCACAGCCAAATAAGCTTTTTCAATGAATGTGTAGTTGAGCTCATATCCATTTAATGTCCTATTGATGTAGTATATTGCCCTTTCCTTTCCCACTGAATCTTCTTGTGCTAACAATTCTCCCAGTGATACCTTTGTAGCTGATATGTAAAGAATGAGAGGTTTGCCTATTATTTGTTGTACCAAGATAGGTGGATTTATCAGATATTTCTTGAGTTGGTGGAATTATTTTGCACATCGATCTACCCATCTAAAAGGGACATTTTTTATGGAGTAGATGAATGAATGGAAGGCACTTGTCAGCTAGTTGAGAAATGAATCTTCTTATGGATTGTAGATGTCCCTGTAGAGATCTTAACTGACTAATATTTCTAGGAGGTGGCATCTCCATGATTGCTTGTACCTTTGCACGGTCTACCTTAATTCCTTTTTTTGAGACTATGTATCCCAAGAGTTTGTCAGATGTTACACCAAAAACATACTTTTTAGGATTTAATCATACATTGAAATGTTCTAGTCTCTTAAAGATTTTATCCAAAATCTCCATATGTCCTTCTCTTCTCAATGATTTTCCCAATAGGTCATCTACATAAACTTCTGTGAATGTGTGCATCATATCATGAAATATTGTGGTCATTTCTCTTTGATAGGTCACTCCTGCATTCTTCAAACCGAAAGGCACGACATTCTAGCAGTAAGTACCCCATGGACATGTAAATGGTGTTTTATCTTGGTCCTCAGGTGATATTTTGATTTGATTATAGCCTAAGAAACTGTTCATAAGTTATAACATAGCATGTCATGTTGTTAGATCTACAATTGTGTCAATGTTGGGTAAAGGAAAGTCATCTTTTGGACAAGCCTTGTTGAGGTCCTTGAAATCTATATAAATTTTGATGCTTTTATCTGGTTTGGATGCAGATACAATGTTAGAGATCCATTATGCATAATCTATGGGTCCAATGAATCTAACATCAAGTAACTTCTTTAGTTTTGTTTTAACCAATATGGTGACATGTGGGTTCATTTTTCTCATTTTTTGTTTGACCGGCTTAGCTCATGGAGCTATAGATAAATGGTGCATGATCAAATTTGGATCTACCCATAGCATATTTTCATAGGACCAAGCAAAACTGATTTTCTTTTCTTTGAATAACTTGGTAAAGTCGGGCCTTTCTTGTTCCATTAATGACTCTGCCAAATGTATGGTCTTTGCTACTGCTTTAGTGCCGAAATTGATTGATTGAGTTAGTTCAATCAAAATTTGTGATCTCTTCTGATAATGTTCAGGAAGTGTTTCAAGTCTCTCATCTTCTGGTACCTCAAAGAGGTTTTCACCATTAGATATGTCCTTTATTTGTACTTTTTTATGATCTAATACTGGCATTATATGGTTTTCACAATTAGATAGATTTTTTATTTTATTCATTTTGTGACTAAGAGACTTGGCACTCTCCTGATTGAGAACTTCATTATGAGAATCGCTAGTGGAACATGTTTTTGGATTTACAGAACAAAGGTATTGGACAATAGTGTCATCATCTAGGAAGATAGGTGAAGAGGAGAAAAAGATGGAAGAGGGGACAAAGGAGGTTAGAATGCAAATAAAGCAAACAAGACAAAACACAAGTGCAAACAACCAAATTTATACCTTGTCTTTCACCTCTTCCTCGGATTGAGATTGATGAAGTGGAAGATGCTCCACTTGATGTTCTCCTTGCTTGATTTGGATGTGGATTGTTCTCCTTTGCTCAACAAGATTAGGATTTGATAGGATTTGATAAGATTTGTATTGATGGATTTGGATAGATTTGGATTAGAGGATTGAAGGATTATGAGGACATGATAAGGATGTGATAGAAGAGAATAGAAGGAAAAATAGGCAGCATGAGAATGCTATAGAGGATGTGGATCCCCTTGTGAGGAATTGATCCTCCAATTTATATATTAGAGAAGGCTAATGAAGGGCCAAGATTTATTTTCTTATGGAGGGTTGAGATTGATTTGAAATGGTAGGCATGGATCAAGGATGTCTTGGGAGAATAAATAGGAATATAAAATTCCTTGCGAAAAGGGGAGAGGAATTAAAAATTCCAAAATAAAGGATGCATGGAGGGATTCAAAGAAATTTGAATTTCTTTGAGAGGCTCAATGTTGATGTGACATGAGTGGGAATTTAAAATTGGAGAAATAACGATAAGTGCGATTAAGAGAGATTCTAGAAGGATTAATTAGGTTGAGTGGGATTAGGAAAAGTGATTTGTAGGAATCACATGACTAGGTTAATTAATTAGAATTAATTAACTAAGTAGGTTTAGAGAAAATAATTATTGGAGGGACTTTAGAAGAATAGGGGAATAATTAATTTATTTGATAAATTAATTATTGGATAATAGTGATAGGATTAATTAAATTAGATTTAATTAACATCGAGAGGAATAAGAATAACACAACTAAATCAATTAATTATGTTGACAAGCTTAAATTAATTAAATATTAATTTTAGGTGTCTACAATAGGTATGTTGAGTTGTTTAGGTTGTTCCCAGTCTATGAGTTCAGGATGTAAGAGGGGTAAGGAATCGGTTGGCGGGTTAAGGTCCATAGCAGTGAGGGTCATGATGGAAACATTATCAAAGTTGTCAATAATATGAGTAAGGTCTATAATGGTATTGTCTTCGGTGTTGCCTATTTCATAGCGATACTACTCATTCTCGTTGGCTTCATAGATATATTGTGGGCCAAATCCAAATGATCTAGACCCTAAGCCTTGTCCTTCATCAAGCAGGGGTGTATATGTATGGATTATATCTACCTCAATGTCTTCAGTTACATCAGAACAAGTATCCCATTCATATTCAAGTGAGTCAGTTTTGGAATCACTCTTTAGGACTCTATTGTTGTATGTAATGGGTATACCATTTGGTGAGAAGAATTTAGTCCTTGCTTCTATCTCTGAACTGACTTTTATGTTATTTGAATCAGGCTTCGTACTAGGTTGCAATCTATGAATCTATTTGTGAGAAGCCTCCTCTCTTTGTATGGCCATCTCTTCTTATTGTTTGTCATAATCCTCTTCCTTGTGTTTGCAGATTGCCTCATTAGTTGCTTGTTGTTGTGTTAATTCTTGTTTCTTTTACTGTCGCCCCATGGTTTCTTGTTGTCGATCTTGTTGCCATGTAGATTCTTGTTATCAATTTTATTGTCATGCATATTCTTTTTGTCGGTTTAGTTGATTAGTTTGATGTTGATGTTGCCCATATCCTAGTCTGGATTTGTCCTTGGCAAGTTGTGAGTGTGGTTGAATTGGTTCTACAATACCTTTTTTTCATTTGCCGATAGGACCATTTCCTGAATATCCCATCCTTTGCATGATTTTGAATATGTTGTCATATTGCTCTATTGGGAGAATGACACTTAACATTGTTTCTTGGGTGTCCTCATTATCCTTGTACAACCAATTCAAAACATCTTTGTCTTGTGTTTCATCTGCTAGTGTTCCTACTTGAATAAACATATCATCAAACATTTTGATAGGTTGTGAAGATTGTTGTCTTGAAATTGATGGTTACCTGTGAGATCTTGGTGAAATTGGTAATTTTGATAGATATAAGGATAGTTCAAAAGAGTATTAGCCCATGCCTTTTTCCTTCAACTTCATACTTTTCTCAAAATCTATGGATAGATATTTGAGTTGATCCTGACTATTTGATGATGTGGAAGCGAGGGCTTCCCTGTTATGTGGTACAAGAACATTCTGAATTGCTTTGAAATTATTGCAATACTAAAAAAAGTTTATGTCTGACGTGATGGAAATTTCTTGTCCATCATATGGTAATTTTAGGTACTGATGATATGTGGAGGGTACTGCTTGCATTTCATGGTTCCAAGGATGACCCAAAAATATATTTTAAGATAATTCTATGTCCAAAACTTGACATAGAGTATCTCTCTAAAATGGTCCTACTTGAATAGGTAATACCATGATTCCTTTTTATGATCTTTCTTCATCATCATATGCTTTTATTGCTAAATTTTTCTTAGGATCAATGGCTATTTCTAAGAAACCCAATGCATGGATAAGTTTTAGAGTACAAATATTTAGACTAGCTCCTCCATCTATTAGTACTCGTTTCACTCGATGTTTATAGACCAGGACTTCAATATGGAGTAGAGTATTATGAAGATGATTTAGAGAGACATCGTCATGCTCTAAAAATGATAGGTTATGAGGCATAGTTAAATTTCCCGCCATGGCTTGGAATTGATCAATATCTAGGTTATTTGGAACTGTAGTGTCAACAAGAGCCTTTTCCAGAATATCCTTGTGCACTCGTGAGATCTTGAGAATCTCTAATATGGATATGTGAGTTGGTGTCTTCTTCAATTGATCTACCAGGTTGTATTGAGTGTTTGGAGATGTCATTTTGGAGGAACTCCCTTTTAATACATATCTAGATTCAAATCGTGTAGTCACATTGACCAGAACATGTTCTTGTTTGTCTTTGATCTTTATGACATTGACCTCATTGTCATAGGTTGATATGTGATTGAAAACATTGTTGTACACATGATTTATATGGGCCCCTTTGTTATTTAAGGATAATGATCTAGCTTTGTCATAATTTGGAAGTCGATTCTTAAAGGCCTCATGATCATCATTGGTTTTATGACCATCAACTGTTATGTCACCATTATCTAGCAAATCTTTAACCAAATTTTTCAACCTTAGGCAATCATTTGTGTGATGCCCTTTGTTTCTATGATATTCGCAATAATGCATGTCATTCCACCATGATGGTTTGACTTGAGGTTCAAAATCCCTTGTGTTTGGCAATGTAATAAGTTTATTTTCCAATAGTTCTCGAAATATTGATTCAAGGGTTTGTCCTAAAGGTGTGAATTTTTGTCGATATGGTGTTGGTTTTGTGTTAGTATTGTTTCCTTGATTGTTGTTCCCTTGATTCATAATTCCTTGATTGTTCGTTCCAGGATTGTTGGTTCTTTCATTGGCATTTCCTTGAGTATTGGTTGGTAGAGTAACACCAGTTGTTTTGCTTTAACATTTTTTACTACACCATCATTGACAACATTCTTGTTTCTTGTCCAAGATTTGGACTTGTCTAAGTTGTAGTAGTTGTTGTTATAGTTGTTGTTTAATGAGCTAGCACCTTCTTTAGAGAACTTCATAGTTCCTCTTTTGATTGAGGCTTCTTCTATCTGGATGCCATTTTTGATAAACTTTTTAAAACTAGGTAGACATTGTAGTCTAAGTTGATAGCTCATCTTGTCATTAATATTTTCTATGAAGATTTCCATTTTCTCCTTTTCAGGTACGGTTCAGGGATATCTAGAGATCAATCATCTCCATCTTTTCAAGAACATCATGAATGATTCATTGTTCTTTTATTTTGTGTTGCAAAGTTCAAGCATGGTAACCTCATGTTGAATGTTATAATAATATTGGGAAACAAACTTGTTCACCAACTCTTCAAATGATCTGATGCAAGGTGTGATTTTTTAAAGTCATTCCATAATTTGTCCCCCTGGGCTCCTTGGAAATAACCTCATCAGGTAAGTGTCATTGTGGGAAAACTCCAAGCTCATTGTGCAAAATTCCCTCATGTGATCATGAGGATCACTTTTATCATTGTATTTGTCATACTTTGGTATTTCAGAGTTTGGTGGGAATGGTGCCATGTTTAGACTTCGATCAAATGGATAAGGAAAAATATCCTCTAAGGAATATCATGTGGTAGTTCCTTGTTACATTTCTTCCATTTGTTGTTGAAGTTCTTGTACTTGTTGCGTAAGTGTAGTAAGAGGATTGTTTCCAGTATTAGTATCTCGATGGTTGATGTCACCTTGATTATTAGTGTCACCTTGATCATTGGTATCGCTATGATCATGCATATTGTCATGATTAATGTTCGAGGTGTGTGTTCTTGATTTTTTCTTTTTGATGCTCTCAGTTTGTTTTGGTTGTTCCGTGTCAAAATCCTCAGGGATTTTGATACCTTTGCTAGATAGCAGGAGGAAGTATTTCTGTTTGCCAATTTCAATGATTTTTTCCAAGAGTTTGTGTAGGCCAGGGTCTTTTTGTGCCTCTTCAATAATTTCCTCTGTTATTTCTTCTTCATCGATATTTAGGTAGTTTTTCCAAGTGTTGACTTCTCGTTGTCTCATGCTTGATTCAAACTCTTCATCCCACTCGACATTTTTATGGGATCATGTAGAAATTGGCATGACTTAAGTTGACTTAATATGTGATTGGATCCTTATGAAAATAAGCTAAATTGATTTTTCATCCATGGTTGATACGTTGAAAGAATGTTGATTTATGTTCAAAGACATGTGCTTTCAAAGCTTCCTCGTCAAACTTTATTCCTTTATCGCGTAGATAGGTATGAAAGCGATGTAAGAAAGTACGGTGTTTTAGGAAGAGTTTACATTTTATGTAGAGAAATTTTCTTCTTTTTAATATTTTCTCTTGGCTTGGTTGTTTTCTCTTCAAATTAGTTTTCTAATGAAGATTCTTCTATTATAACCATTGAGAAGTGGTCATACAAGTGATAAAAGTTTCATTTTTGGTGGACAAATTTTTATTTTTTTTGTTATCTAAGTTTACTCTATTTAATAGGGGATTCAATATGCCCCTATTCATGTGACTAAGTATGTCCAAAAGGATGCGATAAAGTTTCTTGATAAAGAACGATATATCTTTGATTTTGGAAACTTGATGTGTTTGGACTAACTTTGGATAACTCAACTTAGTATTCTAATGTCGATATGGTTGAAATGTGAAACTAAAATCACAAAATGATACTGCTCTAATAAAATTTATCTTGTTCAAGCTAGTTTTGACAGAAGACCCAAAAGGGTATCTGAAAATAGCATTAAATTTTCAAAATTGTTGATAACCTGCTCTTTGTTTTTGGACACTTTTTGATATGTGCTAAAACAGACTGTTTATGTGCTAAAGTATGAATCCAATGTGCTATAAAGATGCTCATATGTGTTATGTTGTCCTTGGTATGCGCTATCTTGTGTTTGTTGACAATGAAATTGTTGATTTTCACTATGCGCTAATATGATCTTCTGAAGCGCTATTGTTTGGTTTGCACGTGCTATTGAATGAAAGCTATGCACTACACTGATGTTTAGATGTGCTAATTGGACTTTCAATGCGTTATGTTGCCTTGTTTTTTCTCTGTTTGATGATTTTTATAAAAAAATTGAAACAATTCTGGTGTTTTGATGGATGATCCTCTAAAAGTTTGAAAACACAGTAGATAGAAACAAAACAGTTTGTCTATGCTAAACAAATAGTGTATGTTCAATAGGATCTTTTCAAATCCTCATTTTTTTTCATAGGTTTGCACAAGAATATACATCAAATAGACCTCTCTATTCTTAAAGGTCATTTAAAATATCAAGAGCCCACACTTGATACTTCGTCAGCTCAAATAGCCTTGTCACACCCTTAGATGCACCCATTTTATTGCCTTTTGCCAGAAGTTGAACCAAAGAAGATTGATCCTCAATTGGATCATTTTCTTGGGAGATTTATGGTGAGTGTCTTGGGGGATGGATTCTTCCCCACCCTTGCACTATGATATTAGAAATATTTGGTAAAACTGACACAGCGAGGCTTCTAGTTATAAAGTTCACAATTAGGCTTTCATTTGGTCCTGAGTGATAAACTCCCTCGGGAGGCTTCCCAACCTTTAGAACAAAGTCTTTATGTATCACAAGGATACTAGGGGAAGACTAATCAATGAGCAAAACCATTGGAGGGGATTTTCATCAGCCTCTACATTTGATTACAGTGGGTTGGAATACTTGGCGTTAAATTCGTTCCCCTCACACTGTCCTTATAGGCACCTCGGGAGGGTAGGCCTACTAAAGGATTTATCTTAACGCTTAATTGAAAGAAAGTTTGAAAATCATGTGTTTGGATTTTTGATCACCTAATTAAGGGGAGAGCATATACCTAACACCTTCGAAACATCAAATACACGCTTTCTTTTTATCCAATATCGCAGTTGTTTTCTAAAAGCTACTTTGGAGATGTTGCTCCAAATGACATGTGGTTCTTTTTAACCCAAGATAGAAATATGTGTGTGATAGAAAAAACTTTGGAACAAATGAAATCATGGTCAACCAAAAGTAAATTCGCCAAAATGAACAACAACGATCTTCAATTCAAAAGCATTGTAATAGTAAAGTGAAGGTTCTTTTTAAGATTCCAAATAAAAAATTGAGTTTCGTTTTAGTGGGCACCAAAGGAAAGTATGTTCAATTTTAACCTCTTTGCAAAAATTGGAAAGTTTTGTGTTGTTTTTTTGAAAGCCCAAAGAAATGTGATCCTAACTTGCATAAAAGGAAAGATTTGAGTTTGTTGTTCTTTTTACCCATGCAAGCAAGAAAAATTGAGTCTTGTTTTAAGCACCAAAAGAAATCATGAGGTTCATTTTAAACACCAAAAGAAAATTTGAGTCTTGTTTTAAGCCTTTGCAAGAAAAGGAAATATGAGTTCTTTTTACCAACTTGGAAAGAAAGTAAAGCAAACTAAACTAACTTCTTTTGTTCCTGCACAAAACAATTAGATACTGCACATAGTCAATTAACAAAAATCAAATCCTGATGGTGGGCTTCACAAGCCTAATTTTCAATTTTTTTACAAAATTTTTTTGCTCTTTGTCTGGTCTTATGAGCTAAACTATGGAACTGATGTACTAGAGAATGGTGCCTAAGCGCTAAAATGTATAGCCAATGTGCTACTCTAAAGCCTCTATGTGCTAAACTAATGTTCCTACGCACTGAAGTATCTGACATAACTAAGCGCTAACATGAAGTTCCTATTCACTACAATATGTTTTCTATGTGCTAAACAGTGCAATAAATGCACTAAAGTAAGCAGTAGATGCGCTATAGAAGCTTGTGAACGCGCTATTTTGGTACTCTTGCATGATTGTTGTCTTCAACCTGCATGAAAAATGATGTTAGATTTGGGGACAGGCCCCACAGTGGGTTCCAAAAATGTATACTATATTTAGTGTGATCAAAATACAAAAAATTGAGATCAAAAGCTAACATACCAATGAAAATTTTGAGCATAAAGACTAACTAATATTAAACTAATATAAAAAAGTTAACTTCCCAAGATGTGTCTCATTGTTCTCTATCTCATAGGATCCCTCAAGTCAATGGTTTCTCTTAGATTATTGAGCAAATGACTTAGGAATGACAACTCCAAGAATGAGTGATAGTGAATGATAACGAAACCAATTGGCTATGCTAACATGATTCATGATTAAAATGCTATATTAAAATGCTCCTAAATGATTAAAATGCTAGTATCAAAGAAAGGCTAAAATGATTGATATAATTAGACTATAGTGTAGATGCATAAAAACTTGGATCTGGAGATTGAAGAAAGTGAGTCTTGTTTATAGAGAAAATAGGGAAATGGATGGTTAAGATTCAATAATATTAACAAGGGCTAGGATTGAAAGTTACTCAATCCATGTTTACAATTTTCATCAATGAAATGGTGACAATTGTCAACAAGAGGCGGCTTGAGAGGAAATGTAAGAGGCATTAATGTCTAAGACATGAGGGTCACCCTAGGAGAGTGTGGTTATGTTGGCATTGTTGGCATTAGATGTAAGAGGTATTAAATGTCTGAGAAGACATGAGGGTCATCCTAGGAGAGTGTGGTTAGGGTTAATTAGGATTAACCAGTGGATAAAGGTTTTACCCAAAGGGTAAACTCTTGTGCAAGGGTTAATAAGATAGCTAGGGTCAAAGTAATGAGTGTTTGATGAGACCCCTAGGTTAAATGAGGGTTAAGTTAGAGAGAAAGTCTATAACCATGAGTTGAGGTTGGATTAACCATTAATGATTAGGAAGACTTTGAAGGTTAACTTGTTGAGGACATAAAGCCTTTAATGCATTTTGAAGACTTTGAGGGATTTTTGAGAAGTAACTTCTCTTAAGGAATGTGCAAATGTTTAAGAGATGAATTAGGCTAATTAGGATGATTAGAAGAATCTAGAAGGCTCTAGAAGAGGATTATTCATGCAAATGGATTTATTAGGAGAATGCAAGTGGGAGGTATTTTTGGATTTTATTTTTGAAATAAAGTGATTTATTCCAAAAAGTGGATGATAACTTGCATAATTTAAATAAACTTTTGATTTATTTAAATTGGAAGGGGATTTTTAATTAAATGTAAATATAATTAAAAGGGAAAGGGGTTTTGATTAAATAAAGTCATTTATTTAATTTAAAGCTAGAAATTGGTTATATGAATTTAATTAAATAAATTGAATAGTTTATTTAACCAAATAGATGAAAGTGGGGAATTTAATTAATATAGGAATGTGGTTTTGATGAACTAAATAAATATTAAATATTTATTTAACTAGATGGTCAGATTTATACATCTACAATATTTATATAGAAACATTAATTAAAATAAATAAATTTGGTCACCCATGGGTTCATACAAACATTAGTCATTAAAATAAGTCGTATTCGTACAAACACGTCTGCTACAAAAATGTTTGTCTATGTAGCATCCTAAATTGTACTCCTTTATGATTTAGACCATATTTTGGGCCCTCACTTTAATGTGTGTCCCCCAATGCCTAATTAAGACTCGATTATGCCTTCACCATGCAAATTTGGCCTTGCCTTCATTCAACGCACTACATAACCACTTGTCCTGGCCCCATTATAGGGTAGAACCAGAGAGTGGTTCTCTGGTCCTCATTGGTACCAGAGCACCATGGTTTGGTCCCCCTTAATTGGGCCCTTCTTTGACCCCCTCTTGCATCTTTAAAAATAAGCGGGAAAACTCTCTCTATGTCAGCCTATGTCGGGAAATTAGTATGTTTTTTGATGGGCAAGTATATAAGGATCCTTTCCCCTCTCATTTCCATATACAGACATCATAAGAGAAGGGTAAAATTATAATCATCAAGCATTCAAGCATTGAACCATTCATCATCAAGCAATTCTATATGTCTTCAAAGTTGTATTTTTCATTCATCAATTATGGAGCAACAATACATCATTCATTTGCAAGCATGTGTGTGATTATGAATTGTCATGTTCAGTCCATTTCATACAATATATGTGATTACATTCAAGAAGAAAAGTATCATCATCAGTCATTGCAGATCTAAGGTATATCCTTCCATTATTTATTTTAAATTTTTTAATATTTCAGTCAAGGTTAATTCCTAAAGCAGGGTTTGACTTAGGCAAGCCCCTATTCCCAACCTATTTCCCTTTCTTTTTGTGTGTAAAAAATAGCTACGGAGCGAAAATCTTTAGAATAGGCATTAGTTAGGAGAAACAGAGCGACAAGCACTCCAGTCCTAACATTTTTAGAGCTTTTTTGGGGATCTGGTTCAAATCTATATATACTGGTCAAATCTAGATGTGTGCCTCAATTTGACGATTTGTTATGGGACTTTTTCCCGTGAAAGAATGTGTAATAAAACAATATAAAAATCAAAGTAATTAAAAATTATTATTATAATGAAAGGGTGTGACTTTTGTAACCACCCTTGTAGTATTATTAAAACCCATAAATTAATAGTGAATGGGGGAGGTATGGAGATATACCTAGAGAAGGAGAAGAATAGAAGAGAAAGATAAATTGAAATGAGCACAAGAGAGGGGATAGTTAAGGTCTAGTGGTTGGGCACTGGGCACTGGAGAAGGGGCATGCAGTGTGTGTCCAACTTGGGGTACAGCGTACACTCGAGAGTGTCCTAGCCAGGGCTGTTTTTATTTCATGCCGTGAAGGCATGTGGGGTTCTGTGTAGGAATTGTGTCCTCCTGGAGTGCTTCCTTGCCTAGAAACCCTAGGGCTATAACTAATCCTCTGCATGCGAGAAAGCAACCTCTCCATGATTTACAGATATGTATTAATCAATTTCATATAGTCATTGCCCTAATGTTTCACTACTGCGAATTATTATCTCAATGTTTTATTATTGATATATATAGTAATGATTATAAAGATTTCCTCCTTGAATGTATTTAGTGTACATAAAGTTATAAGGTTATATTTAAATGTTTCTTTCAAAAAAATTTATAATTAATTTATCTATTATTACATTTACTTTTCTAAATGTATTAAATGTGGTATTAAAACATTATAATAAATAATAAATTAAATTGCCTTACTCTCAAGATTATTTATATTAGGTGAAAAGGTTAATTACATTAGGTTAAACTTTAATATTTAATTTATTTAATCTGTTGCTAATATTTAATTAACCATAGAGGAAAAGTACCATTACACGATTGTAGCTCATTATTTCTATTTTTACCTTCATTTTTAGCACTTTAACCTAATTTTGCATTTCAACTCACAAAAGAGGGAAAATCAATTCACACCCCCTAAAATCCAATCAATATTCAGTCCTTATCATTACTGGTTTGTGATTGAATCTATTGGATTCATCCCTCTTGTGAATGTAATGATAAATTAGCGGTATTCATCCCCCTCATGGTAGAAACCCTAATTTTTCCACCCATTACAGTGTCGAGTGTGTTCAGTTGAATGGGGTTTCAATCAAAGGCCTGAGGGTTCGAACAAATCCTCTTAGACTAAAGGGTGTTTGATCAAAAATTCTTTCTATGCATGTCTCCCCCAATATTTACAAATTTCTTCAATTTTTCAGCATTCAAAGTTCTGGTTGAAGGCTCAAATGGAACAATATTGATAACCCAAAATGCAGGATGGTAGTCCTCAAATAAATCTTTCCAATGACTATAAATTATTGCATATAATATAGGACACACTAAAATTAAAAACCAAATAAGAGTGTGTTGATGTTATAAAATAAGAAAGGACTCACAGTTTTGAGTAAAATATTAATTTAATTCTAGAAAAGGTCCTATAATGCATAGAGGAGTGAGAAACACAAAAATGATTGCTATGGGTGTTGGTATTTTGGTATGGTTTTGTCATTGATGTCAACACCTACTAAAAGCACTTTTGGAGATCCAGCAAACATTCACCGGCAAGCAACTAGTGCATAGTTACTGGTATATGGTACACCGGTAGGACATAATGATCACTGACACTTGGAATGGCATGGAAGACACTTGGTAATGTCGAAGACATCATGTGGATATATTATCTTGGAAAGATTGGTCATTGGTATATTCATATTTGCATATTTGCTTTTACTGGCAAATAGGTCCAGGGTTATCCAAGGCTACACCGGCAGGCTTATCTTTTCCAGATCAGCATGGCACGCTATGGAGATGATTAAATAATTAAGCCGACATGTTCAATCGATTATTGCATCGGATATTATATTGTTTGTAAAATGTTTTTATTGTAATATCTTGTAGAGTCAACCTACTAAAATTGGTCTTAGGTTATGGTATAAATGTAAGGTCTTAATTGTAAGATCAAGTGTCGAATGCGAAGAAGGCATATTGTGAAGGGATATGTGAGATTAAGCAAAGCTATACACGAAGACATCATTTGAAGGTGAAGCTAGGGTTTTTTGAAGGCATATCAGCATTACACCGGTACTGAATCTAGCATATGAAGATGTTATTTCAAGCAGTACATTCTTATTGGATTTTACCATCCAAACTGTAGTCAGTGTGACTCCCATTTGTGTTTGAGCAGTGAGCTCTAGGCGCTTGGCCTTTCTGCATGTGCAGACCCCATTTATGTACACTTTCTATCTGCAGTAGTATCATCTGATTGTGGGTAAGGTTTCCCACTGTGGTTTCTCCCCTTACAGGGTTTCCACGTACAAATATTGGTGTCATGTGTTGTGGATGATTCTATGTTTTGATTTCATGCATTAATCTTTACCGGTATTGCATTTATCTGTTAAATATGTCCACCGGTATAACAGACTATCTCGCTAGTATTAAAGCAGTAATTGATTAAGTTGTTTTTGGTTTAAAGTTTTTAGACAACTGATTCACCCCCCCCCCCCCCTCTCAGTTGTCCCTAGGACCTAACAATGGGAGTATGAAATTGGACTTATTAATTAAAGGAGTACAATTTATGACACTATAGTAAATGTGAGCATTATGTTAATAGTAATCAAGAAGGAAAATTGAGAGGGGGGGTGAATCAATCTTCACTAGATCACATAAAATCAAACTTCAAAATATATATAGATAGACTGTAGCAATAACAGATAAGCAAATTAACAGCACAACACACAACACCAAAACTTTTGATGTGGAAAACCCAATTAAGGGAAAAACCATGATGGGAACCTACCCACGATAAGATGATACTCTACAGTAGTATGCGAAAATATTACAATGAAGAATGCATATGCATTCAGGCACACTACCTGGATCTCACTGCTCAAAAGATATATGCCCAGAAGGCTACAACCCTTAGGGAATTTTCACTGACTTACAATATGATTCGGACTATAATCCAAAGGAAATGAACTGCAATGATAGCATCTATATAAATGCTTGATGACAATTTTGGTTAAGCACAATTGTTTGCTCTATAACACCAATCTCACCTCAACACTTCACTTAATGATAACTCTCTTGCTCGCACAATCACCTCTCTCTGATAATGCAGACATAATACCGACACCTAAATTGCATAAGCATCTCACCTATATATACAATTCATCAACCTTAATAACAAGGTTGGCTAAACCCTCAACTTACAATTACAAAAATTACATCACACAATACAAAGATCAACCACCAGACCAATATTATAATTTACATTACATAGCATGGACCTAATTCAAATTTCCAAATGATCAAATCCACCAGAAATCATGCCAAGATCAACTGCAACAAGCTACACACCCAGAAATACTGCATAACACAAAAATCATCACCAATTCATAAAAATCACCAAAAATTGCACAACGATCAATTTAGATTACCAAAACAAATAAGACATGACTAGGAAACACCAGCAAGCATGTTAGAGTCATCCGAAATAGTTGCACCAACACCTCTTTTCAAATCTTCATCAATCAACGTCTCAAAGCTCAAGAACACAACCAATCAGCAATTGTCATGAAGAAAGATAACCTACGGAGCACCAAATCATGAACCATCTGAAATGAAGATACACAAGATCATCCCAAACAATAATCCAAAGTCTTAGCATATGATTTGATCACACTAAAATATACTGGAGGAAATATCGGATTCTGTAAAACAGTGATCAACAAAACCAAACTATAAAACCAGATAAGAAACTCTTCCCAAACTCACCGGAATAAATCACAGAAAAATATTGACATCAATGGCAACAACATATTCTAGCAACAACAATGATCAACCAAAACCAACAATCTCCCCAAAAATCCAACAATCTCCCCCTTTGGCATTGATGGCAACATGTGAATGTGAAAAACAGTCAATGCAAAGAAAGAAGATATCGCCAGCAAACTCCCCCTAAGATCAAGATAGATAAAGTAGTTTTTCATATGATCTCTTTCCCCCTTTGATAGAAATGCCAAAGACCTCCAAAATATAAAATCAAACTCTCAATACAAAATCATGAATCTCTCTCCTTGGGATACACAACCAAATCAACAGGCTACTCCAGCAAAGGAGCAGCACCAACTCATCAATCTGGATAAAAGAATAAGGCTTTGAATTCCAATAGATAGATGAAACTCAATGCATCTAATTCTCATCAGGAGGGGTGGACACCCCTAACTTGTCTCTCAAATAAACAAATGTATCTGTAGGTAAAGGCTTAGTGAAAATATCATCAATTTGTTCTTTTGTAGATACATACTCCAGCTTCACCTTCTCTTCACTGACTTGCTCTCTCAAGTAATTATATTTGATTGATATATTCTTAGTCTTTGAATGTTGCACTAGATTCTTAGACATGTTTATAGAACTGGAATTGTCATAGTATATAACAGTAGGCTCATCATGAATAACTTTTATATCTTTCAACATTTGCTTCATCCAAACTATTTGAGTGCAATTGCTAGAAGCAGCAATGTACTCAACTTCGGCAGTAGATAAAGATACTGAATCTTGTTTCTTGTTAGCCCATGAAACCAACTTCTTACCTAAAAAGAATATTCCATCATTAGTACTCTTTCGGTCATCAATATCACTAGCCCAATCTACATCAGTTTAGGCACACAATATGAAATCATCATTCTTTGGATGCCATAAACCATAATCCACAGTTCCCTTTAGATATCTAAATATTATTTTAATAGTAGTGACATGACTCTCCTTTGAATCAACTTGATATTTAGTAGCCATACACACAGCATGCATAATGTCAGGCCTAGTCTGAGTAAGATATAGAAGTCTACCAGCCATGGATTTGTACAAACTTTGATTAGCTTGAGGAGATTCAACATTTTTAGACAGTTTACAACGAGTCACCATAGGAGTTCCAACCGATTTGGAATCATCTATTCCAAACTTCTTCAACATTTCCTTCACATACTTAGTTTGAAATATAAAGATACCTTTTCTTGTATGTGCAATCTACAAACCTAAGAAAAATTTCATCTCACCAATCATAGACATCTCAAATTCTTTTTGCTTATCACCGGCAAACTTCATACTCATATCATCATCACCACCAAAGATAATGGCATCATCAAAGACTTCAACAATCAAATTGTTATCATTTTCAATCTTAAAGTACATATTACTATCAGCAACGCCTTTGATAAATCCCAATTTTAGAAATTATTTGTCTAACCTAGCATACCAAGCTCTAGGATCTTGTTTCAATCCATAAAGTGCTTTCTTCAACTTACATACCATGTATACATCATCTGACAATGAAAATCCACTAGGTTGTTCAATGTAAACTTCTTCTAGATCACCATTCAAAAATGCAGATTTGACATCCATCTGATATACCTTGAAAAATTTATAAGCATCATAAGCAACCAACAATCTAACAGCTTCAATTTTCACAACCAGAGTAAAATTTTCTTCATAATCAATCTCTTCTTTCTATGAACATCCTTTGCAAACTAGCCTAGCTTTATTTATGACTACTTCACCAGCTTCATTCAGTTTGTTTCTAAAAACCCATTTAGTACCAATAACATTCTTATCCTTAGGTCTAGGCACAAGTTCCCAAGTGTTGGTATTTTCAATCTGGTCTAACTCTTCTTCCATGGCTCTTATCTACTTATCATCTTTACAGGCTTCATCAACATCTTTAGGTTAAACTTTAGAAATCAAACATACTTCTTTGCAGCTAACCTTCTTCTAGTCATCACACCTTTGTTCTTATCACCAATAATCTGATTCTCAGAATGATTTAGTTTGAAATACCTTGGAGTCTTCTTAATGTTTTCATCTTCAGGTTCCTGCACATCATCACTAGCAGTAGCAACATCCGCATTAATAGTCTCTACCGAATCATTCTTCTTAGACTCTTCAGGTTGAATAGGAGCTAAAACAACATGTTGACCATCATCATAAGCTTTGATCTCCTTCCCAAGGTTCTCATCCACCTTCACATTTACACTCTCAACTATCTTTCTCAGTCTCTTGTTATTGTACCGGTAGACTTTTCTATTTATGTAATATCCCAAAAAGATACATTCATCACTTCTAGCATCAAACCTTCAAATATCCTCATCTCTCTTGATATAGCATTTGCTACGAAAAACTTTGAAATATTTCACAGTAGGAACATGACCAAACCAAAACTCATAAGGGGTCTTATCGCTATCACCTTTGATATGAACTCTATTTAATGTATAGACTATAGTGCTAATATCTTCTCTCCAATAGACCTTCAAAACATTTTCTTCAACCAACATGGTTCTTGCAGCAACCAAAACAATATGGTTCTTCCTTTCAACAATCCCATTCTGTTGTGGAGTCATAGGAGCAAATAGTTGTCTTTTGATTCCATGTACCTCACAGAAAGAATTGAATTCACCGCAATAGAATTCTCCACCTCTATCAGATCTCAGACACTTCATCTTCAATCTGGACTCAGTTTCAACTTTAACTTTGAATATCTCAAATTTCTCAAATGCTTTTGATTTTTCTTTCAAAAAGACAACACACATCATTCTGAAATAATCATTAATTAGCAGCATAAAGTATCTATCATCCTACACACTTCCAACATTTGTAGGTCCACACAAGTCAGTATGCACAAGATCTAATAATCCATCAGATGTATACCATTTACTTTTAAAAGAAATCCTTGTTTGCTTACCCAACTGACATTCCTTACATACCAGATTAACAGGTTTAATAAACTTAGGTAGATCCCTAATAGCTTGTATAGAATTGATCTTGATCAATGAATCAAAGTTTACATGACACATTATTTTATGCCACAACCAACTCTCATCTATCTTAGCAATCAAACAACTTTTCTCATCAGCATTCAAATGAAAAATGTTACCTTCAGTCTTAGTTCCAGATGCAATCTCTATATCAGAGACATTCAAGATCTTGCATTTACCATATTTGAATTGTAGATTATAACCCTTATCAACAATTTGTCCAACACTCAAAAGCTTATGCTTCAAACCTTTTGTTGGTCCTCACAACCGGAATGGTAACTAAGGGATAAAACATAATTCAGAGATTGAATATCCTTAATTAGCTAACTTTTCCTGTGGCAAAGGCTCATTTAGTTATCAACTAGGGACGTAAACTTGAAATGGGCCAGCACTGTATGTGCACCAAGTTCATATTGCAACCATTTTATATAACTGCAGGAAATGAATTCTTCCTAAAGTAAACACATGGAATCTCTAATAAACTAATACTTAATCCTGCAACTGGAAATTACCTTAAATAATTACTGTTAAAAGATAAAGTTTTGGCGAGTAGCAAGAACTACTCTACTGTCGTGGCTATAGGAACAGACACAAGAACTGTTTCATATGGCTGCGGGAACATACAACTGCAAAAAACAACTATAACAGAAGTATGAAAACTAGTTTAAAACATACCAAGGATTACTCACCAAGTGGGCCCCCTTGAGTGAGTATTTCCAGAACTTCAGATTACACTTATCTAATTATCCAAAATTACTTGATCTCTTTATTTTATCTTTTCTGGAAAATACATACATAATACCAGAAAACTGTGTATTACAAAATACTAGATTTTTCTCTACTATCCCCGAGAGGAGAGAGATCCCTTTTATTTATAGGAAATCTTATAACAAACTTCTAACTAATTTCCCACATCCCTACGGAATAGGTGAACAAAATTTATTAACAAAAGAAGAAGAAGAAGTCAGCACAGGACAGCAGAACAACATCTGTCCTGCAGCTGAGAAAATATAGCATGACCACCTCCTAGATCTAAGATCCACTAGGAACAGTTAAAAATGTTTTCATAAATTGATATGCTGAAGAACCGGACCAGTGATCCTAATCATAACTGCATTTCTTTGACTAGTTTTGGATTGCGGTTACATACTTGATAATCTTTTGAACCGCCATCTATCTTTTCCTCAAATTTGCTGACCCTGCATCAAGATATTGACACGCACAACAACATGTGTATATACTAATGCTAACATGATATAACATAAACCATATTGATAATTAACTTTAGATATTTTCATAGATAAATTATTTAAAACCACTATATGAGATCCTTAGGCATAGGTTAAACCAATTTCAAAAACACTTGAAAGGTATCATCTTAGGAAAAAATTATAATCCAAATGTCGTCTAATCATAAGACCTAAGTAGGAGTATTATATCATAAATCTATAAAAATGGAGCCATTGTTTAGGCTCATCATCTCCCCCTAACCTAACTTCTTGTTGATCCTCCAGCAATAGGAAAATTTTGGATTCTGGCATTAAGTCGGAAATTACCTGGAGTAACCTGCCCAAAACTGCCATTCTTTAAGCTCCAGTAGAACCCTTTCATTTTCTCCAATCTCTTCCACCTAGTACGTTCTATTGCTTCATTTTATGGTGGGTCACTCTCCCTACAGCCCATCAGTGGCCATAGGAGGATTGGAGGTTGAAAACTAAGAGGAAGCCAATGTCATCCATTTGTTCTTCCCAAGTGCATATACTTGGGTGCTTTGTTTAATGTTGCATGGTAATTTTGCATAGAATGTGGCTCTGATTTATTTAATTCATCTATGAGGTTATCCCAACGCTGGACTATATGTTCTTTTGCTTCATGTCCTTCCCTTGGAGCTATTTGTTCATATTCTTTATACACTACTTCCCTAAGGGGTAGGATTTCCTTTGCATAGTCATGTTCATAAACAATCTTTTGCCAATCAAAGTAAAATCGCCTGGGTTCTCTTGATTCAGCCCTTAAGGGTAATGAAAGCTAAAGTTCTTCCCTATGATGCACCTGAAACTATTCTCCCCTTGATATTCCATTCTGCATCCATGACATAAGAGCCCTCAATTGAATATCTCCAATATAAAGGAGAGGATTCCAATTAACATCATCAGGCACAACATAGTTATGGACATACAATTTACATAGTAAGTTCTTGGTTGCCATAGGAGATGTCTGAAAAGCACTATAAAATTCTTCTGGTGTTTGCAATGAAGGACTTAAATCCCTAACAATCCTCATCATTTGGAAATTGATGTGTTGTTCTTTTAAATATAGAGAGTAGACACAAGGAGGAGCTCGACATTGCATGAGTTGTGGAACCATGGTGGCTATTAGCTTTAAGTTGGGCTATTTCCTTGTCCTTCTGCTCAATAACCTTCTTCTGTCAGTTTATTATCATCTACATTTTTACTTTCTCCAATTCTCAATCCTCATAAAGAGCAAGCCCCACCACATAACTAGTAAGAGAGGTAGGTGGTCTAGGAGTAGGCACCCTGGGTTTCTTCATTTCTATTTTACTCCCTGATTCAATAACCTGCTCTACAACATATGCTAAACGGTTTAGTCTCTCAAAATCTACTTCTTCCTGTGGCTGCTCTATATTTGGAAAATCCTCTTCTTTTTGAAGTTGCAGTTCTTGTTCTTCCCCCATATTTTGTAGTTCTTCCTCCTCTTCATGTTCCATTTGAGGTTCATTAGATGGAGAATGAAGAATATCATGTTGAAGCGGACTGTATTGATCTCATTCTGGGGAGTCGATCAAGATGGTAATTTTTGGCTCAGTTGATTGGTCTTGGATTTTATGCTTTTTACGGAGCCTACCACTACTTCTTCGAACTTTCCCTTTTCCAGTTGCAGGACTACTTCCTGAAGCCACTTCTTCAACTACATTAACAGTTTCTGTAGGAGCTGGTTTTACAATTCTTCTCTTTTTGGCCGGAGGAAGGGATACATTCTCATTTTTACTTTTCGTGTCCTCTTGCTCTATATCAACTTGTTTTTCTTTGCCCTTTTCCTTTTGTGCAGCAGCCCTAGTTTTTCTTAAACCTTGAGGAGGAACCCCTATTTCAGCTTCTTTTTGTAAGGGTTCCTTTATTGCAGAAAGATTTTGTTCTAAGGATTTTAACGAGGATGAGGGTTCAAGAGTGGAACCAGGTTCTACAAGGTTTTCTTGTTCCTGTGATGGAAGTGGTTCCTCTATAACTATGTGCTATATCCTAAACATTTTGGTTTCAACAAATTCATTCCAGAGCACCGGAGAAACATCTCTCAAGGATTTTCCAACTAAAAGCTTAGTTAGGCAATGGTGAGAAACAAAGTGAGGCCTACCT
This sequence comes from Cryptomeria japonica, assembly GCF_030272615.1. Lineage (NCBI taxonomy): Eukaryota > Viridiplantae > Streptophyta > Pinopsida > Cupressales > Cupressaceae > Cryptomeria > Cryptomeria japonica. The sequence continues at coordinate 717,446,436 of NC_081412.1, forward strand.
TTTTAAGTCTTTGTTGCACTTATAGAAAGAAGGTTGTACAATAAGCTTGGAACATTCATCCTTCTTCCATGGCACAGATGACTTAGGAGCTTGAAGTGATGAGAATGCAGACATGAAAACCTTCCTTCGCAGGTTAAATATTTTAAGACATACAATGCCACTGCTCTCCATTCAGGCGGAAGGGATTCTCGCCTAGCTCCTTCCCTATCTACTACTAATGGGTGGTCTTTTGGACGTGTAAATTTTGCCCTTGGACTATGTGTATCCTTGGACTCTGAGTAGTTCTCCCCATCTGTTGGTAGCCCAGTTACCTCTGCTATGCTTTCCTCTATAGCCACTACTCTTAAACCTTTTACCTGAGCTTCTCCATTTGACAATGTGTGGGTAAATTCCCTCACAATTTCTTCATTAAACTCTGTCAACTTTAAGAAATAATCCAACCATCCACTGTTACTGAATACTGGTTCACAATCCTGATCCCGAAGGAGAACTTCAGGGACTGTCGGCTCATGTCGAACAGGCGGACCACCCATCGCAGTGATAACACTTTTAATTTTATAATGGTTTTATAATGGCATAAATTTGTTCAGACATTGCACTAAGTTCCACACTGTAATGTACTCAATGTGCCTTTCCTTGGTTGGAATCTAGCTACAATCTTAAAAATAACTCCAAACAAACGGACAAAACAGAACAGAAGATATTACCTCAAACTAGAAATTTTGAAAAATACAATGTAATTCGAGAGGAAATCACAATTATCTGGAAAAATAATTATCAGTGTACTTCCCCCCCCCCCCCCCAACAACCTAAGGCTTGACAGGTGTCCACATATGCAAAGGAGGATTAATATAAATGGCCATATGCAAAATATCATAATAAAAAGTAATATGGATTAATTATACACATGAAGCAAAAATAATAACACACGAGCGTACCTCATATCACATGAGAATGATTGCAGCTTGAAGATATGACATCATCATGCATGGAAATTGATGTGATAATGGGTGAAGTGAAAGGAAAGAAATGAGTGAATATGAAAGGAGATACTTATTATGCAGAAAAGTGCTTCCTCGAGATGCGGAAGCATTTATTATGATCATGCGGGATGGATATTAAGATGGAGTGGTGACGGCCAAGCTGTCATCAGTGGCTACAGGAATCTCAGCATGCTGGGCAGTGGAAAACTGTCGCAAGAAGTCATCTTTGCTCAGAGGTTTACGGTATAGGTGTAGCCGATGACCATTGACTAACAATTTAAACTTAATAGGATTTATGGTAGATAATCTAACAACACCATTGAAAAATGTCTCAACTATCTCATAAAGGCCTAACCATCTGGTCTGCAATTTGCCTAAGTTATCTTTGTACCTGGAATCATAGAGAAGAGCCCAATCACCTTGCTTAAATGATTTATCCTTGACATAGCGATCATGCCATTTCATGCACTGATTCTGAACAGATTCAGTATGTTGCAAGGCAGATTTCCATATTTCATCCAAAGCATTAAGTTGCAGGATCCTTTCTTCTTGTGCTGCAGAAAGTGTTATATCTAAGAAAATAGCCATTCTCAAATTTTTATGTTCAAACTCAATATGCATCATTTCTTTTGTTCCATACACCATTTTAAATGGTGTAAACCCTATCGTAGTTTTCCAAGTGGTTCTATAAGCCCATACAGCCTCAAAGAGTCTGATACACCAATATTTTCTGTTAAGGGCTACTGTTTTCATTAATATTGATTCAAGCTCCCTGTTAGTAACCTCTTCTTGTCCATTATCCTATGGATGATAAGGAGTGGATATCATGTGCCTGACATTGTATTCATTAACTAGGGATGTGATTAGAGTAGAAGTAAATTGTGCCCCTTGATCTATTACTATTTCTCTAGGAACTCCATACCGAGTGAAAAATTCTTCATATAAGAACTCGACCACCTTATTATCTTGGGCATGCTTGAAGGCTTTGACCTCTACCCATTTAGTAACATAATCAGTATAAACAAGAATATAGGAGCGACCATTGGATGGTAGATCGATTGGTCCAACAAATTCTAATCCCCATTTGTCAAATGGCTTAACAACCACCTGAGGGTGTAGAGGCATTTCATCAGACTGAGTTGCTCTGCCCATTCTTTGATACCTGTCACATTTCTTGGTGTATTGAGTTGCATCCTTGTGCAAGGTTGGCCAATAGTAACCTATAGTTAATATCTTAAAAGTTTTTCTTTTGGTTGCAAAATGACCTCCACAAAGTTCATCATGACAAGCATGATGTCATATGTCTCATATTCCCTTATGGAATGCCTCATAACTTGATATGGACCTGTGTAAAATAAGCAATCTAAAATCCAAGAGAAGTTAAAACTTTTTTCTACCAGCAGTCTCTTTTCTTTGGGTGAGAAATGTGGGGGTGTCTTGTTAGCTGCAAGGTAGTTGGCTATGTTAGCATACCATGGGCTATTGGAAATAATAGAAAATAGATGCTCATCTAGAAATGCATCATTAATGACTTCATTGATGTCTGGTGTTTGAATCCTTGACAGAAAATATGTCACCGCATTTGCTTTTCCAGGCTTATCAATGATAGTAATATCAAATTCTTGCATTAGTAACAACCATCTTGCTAATCTACCTGTAATGGAACTTTTGCTCATGAGGTACCTGATGGTTGCATGATCAGTATACACAAATATTTGATATCCTATTATATAGTGCCTAAATTTATTAAGGGCATAGATGACAGCTAACATCTCTTTTTCAGTAACAGTATAATTTAGTTCTAGTCCTTGCAAATTTTTACTAATGTAATAAATTGCATTTTCCAAAATTTCTTGCTTCTACACCAAAACTGCTCTTATGGCAAAATCAGATGCATCAGTATGAATGTGAAAAGGAACTTGCCAATTAGGTCCTTTAAGTACAGGGGCTTGAGTTAAGGCTTCTTTTAGTTTAGAAAATGTATCTTCACATTGAACTATCTATTCAAACTCAGCATCCTTTGTCAATAAAGAATACAATGGCCCTGCTATTTGACTAAAGTTTTTGATAAATCTCCTATAGTACCCTGCATGGCCTAGAAAACTTCTCACATCCTTTTGTTTAACAGGGGTAGGAAGATTAAGTATTACCTCAATTTTATCTGGATCTACTTGAATGCCTGTTTGAGAGATTTGATGCCCCAACACTATTCCTTCCTGCATCATCATAAAACATTTTTTACTATTGAGGGATATATTGTGATCTTCACATCGCTGCAATACTTTTGTCAGATTTTGTAATGCCTCCTTAAATGTAGTTCCATATGTAGTAAATTCATCCATGTAAATTTCCATACAATCATGGGATATGTCTAAAAATATACTAAGAAATTCCCTTTGAAAGGTTGCAGGAGAATTACATAAACCAAAAGGAAGGACTTAATAGGCATATGTGCCCCAAGGGTAGGTAAAGGTGATCTTCTCTTGATCTTCTAGAGCTATTCTAATCTGGTTATAACCACTAAATTCATCCAAAAATGAAAAGTACTGCTTACTTGCTAGAGAGTCTAACACTTGATCTATAAATGGCAGTGGGAAATGATCCTTTTTAGTAGCAGTGTTGAGCTCCCTATATTCCACACAAACTCTCCATTTTCCTTCTTTCTTGGGAACTATAACTAGAGGAGAAACCCATTGACTATCTAAAATAGGGTAGATGAATCATGCATGAAGCAATTTTTGCAGTTCCTCTTTAACTATTTCCCTTAAAGCGGGATTAATCCTTCTATGAGGCTATCTAATTGGTTTATAATCCTCTTTGATATAAATTCTATGGGTACACAATGTAGGATTTAATCCTTTCATGTCTTGATAATCCCATGCAAAAGCGTGTTGTTGGGCTTTGAGTAGTTCTATCAATGACAATCTTTGATCTACTGGCAATTGACCATTGATATTCAGATTTCTCCCTGTGGCAACTTCTATTGGAATTACTGATTCTACATTAGATATTTCAGATAGACAAGAGGTTTGAATCTCCTATGGTAGCAATGTGTGAAACATATTTATGGTTGCAAGAGAATTTAATAAGCCTGCAGATGGAAGAAGGGTATGCAGAGGACTTACTGGTATACCCACTGACTACGGAGCTATTCCATAATGATTCCATTATGTTGTTAGAAACTATTGTATCATCCTCTTGAAGGGCTATGAATGGATCCCTTGATAACATCATTAGTTTTTGAACAGAGTTAATTTCTTCTACTTCTCCTATGTCTGGCCACACTACTCGTTCTTGGTCAAGTTGAGGTTGTGTTGGAGAATAGAGTGCAAGTGTTTTAGTAGTAATACCTTATAAAATTGTCATATCTCCAGACCTACAACCTATATATGCATAAGCCATTGTCAGCCAAGGTCTTCCCAAAATAATTGGATATCCTCATAATGTTGCCTTGGGAGAGAGGATTATAAAATCAGCAGGATATTCCCAAGAATATAATGTGACAATAATATCTTCAACCATTCCTTCAGGCTGAACAGTTGAGCTATTAGCAAGCTACAGGACAGTTGGAGTTGATCTGAGATTAGTAATGTTGAGTTGTTGCATGACATCTTTAGTCATCACATTTATTGTTGCTCCCAGGTCTATCAAGGCATTTTTTATTTGAGTTCCATTAATAATTATCTTGACAATAGGGCTACCTAGATCAGAATATTTAGGGACTGTTATTTTTCCTAACATAATATCAATCAACTGTCCTACTACATACACTGTTGTTGGATCATTTTTCTTCCTCCTGGGTTTCTTCAAACGGGTTTCTTTAATAACTTTTCCATATATGGGAATATCTTTAATAGCTTGGAACAGTGGAACTTTAACACATGTTTTAGCTGGTCAATAAGATCAAAAGCTATATCATCATGTTGCCTAGATACTTCTAATTGTAACCTTTGAGGAAATGGGGGACTTCTTATAGGTATATTTGGGGTTTCTGACAGCTAAAATTGCTCAAGATTTCCAGATTTATCAGGTATGCTTTCCTAAGCAGTCTCCTCTATCGGTAACTCTATTATGACTGGAGGAGATGGAGTAGGCAATGTTGTCCCTGATCTCAAATGAATGTCACTTATATTAAGAGAATATGCAGGATAGTTATTAGGATCAGTTGAAAAGACTTGTTATTGTTGTTGTGGTTTATAATTTGGATTTGGAACAGGATGAGTTGCTAATTGGGTTGGCTTGGGTGGAGCAGAATTAGGATCTAGTAGCATTAAAGTTGGTTGTTGGGACTGTTGTTGTGGCTACAGGAAAACTGGTGACTAGTTTACCCATTGATATCCTCCCCTCCATTGTGGTGACTACTACCAGTTACCTTGAGGGGGAGACCAATTCCCTTGTAGCTGTTGCCATTGAGATGAGGAATTTTGATAATTAGGCCAAGGATTCTGAGAGTTATTCCAAGACTGAGGAGTATAATTTCCAAAATTTTGGGAATATGGTGGTTGCCACTTATTGTTTTGTACATTGAAGTTCATATAAGGATTAGAAAATGATGATGGATCCTGTGGCATACCTTGTCTTGGAGGCCAAGCCCTTCATTGTGCAACATAAAAAAATTTCTCATCATCTCCATAAACAGGCTTGAAATCCAGGGAACTCTGTTGGCTATCAATTTTAGCTAACATTTTTCATCTACAGTCCTTCTTCTTTTGCTGACAGTGAAGACAAAATTCAGCAAGCATAGCCTTTGCCTCTTCATGCTTCTTCTTTGCATGCAGTGTATCCAATTGGGTAGCCATATTATTAATTATATCTTCTTTAAAATCCTTCAACAGATGAGTTATTTCCATTCTTGAAATTGTTGAAGATGATTTGACAATTGAAGAACCAGGCCTATAGTGTCTTCCTCTTTTTGATGCAGCTCATGAATATTTTTGACAGATTTGTCTGATGTTATCCCATTGAACTTGAGTAATATCTCCTCCTCCCATTAGATCTAAGGAGTCAACACGGTCATCATTGATGCCCCTAAGAAATATCAACTTCATAGAGTCTTCACTTAAGTTACTATATTTATATTTACTGACACTAAATAAAAACATTTCCAAATAGTCTTCTAGGCTTTCATCTTCTTTTTGTATCATTCTGAAGATATCATCACCATGTTGGTCCATTCCTCTGCAATAGTCTTTATATTTATCCAAGAAGTTTGTCTTCATTACATCCCAGGTAGTGATTACATTTCTTCCTAAACTCATAAACCATTTCAAAGAAGTTTCTTTCAAAGTAGCAAGGAATAACTTGAGTTTATAAGCATCAGAGGTATAATCATAACTTCTACACAAGATATCAAATTCAAACAAAAAGGTGTCTGGATCCTCTATTACCAACCCATGAAATTTTGGAAGTGAAGAGGTTGGTATGTTCTTCAAATTTGCATTATCATGCAAGTCAAGAATGGGAAACTCAAATGTTGGATTTACAGGTGGAGGTGGAGGATTTGCTACCATTGGTCCCTGATAAATGACTAAAGGTAAAATGTTTTGCTCAGGGGGTTCGTTGAGGAAGTCTAGATCTCCTTCGGATAAATTAAAGACACTACTAGTTAGCACATAGGTTTCTACAAAAGGGTTTATTTCAGGTGCTTGATCTGATCTTATATCTTGAGTAGAATGCAAGAGAAGAAATCTTCCTAATGCATCCCTTCTTCTTCTATGCATGCAGATTAATGAAAGAAATTCATAAAGCTAATTAAAGAAAAAAAAACTTAAAGCTAATTTACAACAGATTCTTAGTTCGGCACCATCTCCGGCAACAGCGCAAAAAATGTTGGTCCTCACAACTGGAATGGTAACTAAGGGATAAAGCACAATTCAAAGATTCAAGTATCCTTAATTAGCTAACTTTTCCTGTGGCAAAGGCTCATTTAGTTATCAACCAAGGATGTAAACTTGAAATGGGCCAGCACTGTATGTGCACCAAGTTCATATTGCAACCATTTTATATAACTACAGGAAATGAATTCTTCTTAAAGTAAACACATGGAATCTAATACTTAATCCTACAACTGGAAATTGCCTTAAACAATTACTGTTAAAAGATAAAGTTCTAGCGAGTAGCAGGAACTACTCTACTATCGTGGCTGCAGGAACAGACACAAGAATTGTTTCCTATGGCTGCAAGAACTTACAACTGCAGAAAACAACTATAACAGAAGTATGAAAACTAGTTTAAAAAATACAAAGGATTGCTCACCAAGTGAGCCCCCTTGAGTGAATATTTCTAGAACTTCAGATTACACTTATCTAATCAACCAAAATTACTTGATCTCTTTATTTCATCTTTTCTGGAAAATACATACATAATACCAGAAAACTGTGTATTACAAAATACTATATTTTTCTCTGATATCCCCAAGAGGAGAGAGATCCCTTTTATTTATAGAAAATCTTATAACAAACTTCTAACTAATTGCCCACATCCCTACAGAATAGGTGAACAAAATTTATTAACAAAATAAGAAGAAGAAGTCAGCACAAGACAGCAGAACAACATCTATCCTGCAGCTGAGAAAATATAGCATTACCACCTCCTAGATCTAAGATCCACTAGGAACAGTTATAAATGTCTTAATAAATTGATCTACTGAACAACCGGTCCAGTGATCCTAATCATAACTGCATTTCTTTGACTGGGTCTACATTGCGGTTACATACTTGATAATCTTTTGAACCGCTATCTGTCTTTTCCTCACCTTTGTTGACCCTGCATCAAGATATTAACACGCACAACAACATGTGTATATATTAATGCTAACATGATATAACATAAACCATATTGATAATTAACTTTAGATATTTGCATAGACAAATCATTTAAAACCACTATATGACATCCTTAGGCATAAGTTAAACCAGTTTCAAAAACACTTGAAAGGTATCATCTTAGGAAAACATTATAATCCAAATGTCATCTAACCATAAGACCTAAGTAGGAGTATTATATCAGAAATCTATAAAAATAGAGCCATTGTTTAGGCTCATCACCTTCAACATAAAATACATCATTAGTGTTATGCTTACCATCAAAAGAAATAGAACCTTTCCCATGGATTACACAAGCTTTGTCATCTCCAAATCTAACTATTCAACAATCATATGTTTCCATGCTTACAAAATTTCTTTTGTCATCAGTCATATGATGTGAACAACCGTTGTCAATCACCCATACACCCTTCTCTTCTACCTTTGCAGCCAAATCTTTCTCCTCAACAGAACAACTTGTGGAATCAATAGGCACATATCTATCCTCTTTAATGGCAATAAACACAACTTCATCTCCTTTTGATTCATCATCTATAACAGCTTCATCTGCAACATAATAACAATTCTTTTGGCTCCTAAACGTCTGGTTAAACTTATAGGGCTTATCATACTTTTCATGCTTCTCATATCTATCATTCCTATTATGTTTATCAAACTTATCATGTCTATCATACTTAGTCATTCTCTCCGAGCATCTAGAAGAAAAATGTCCTATCTTATTACAAGAAAAATATTTCAAAGGAAACTTTCCATCATACTTACCCTCACCTTTAGGCAATCTCTGGGCAATCAATGCTTCAAGCTCATCAAGCTCTCTTTCTTTCTCTGCTATCTCTTTTCTTTCTCTTTCATATCTGGATATTCTGCACTCATCAGGATCATATTTTTGCTTACCGAATACCGACGTTGATGCTTTGAATGTTGTCTCAAACTTTCCATGTGATTCTCTAAATTTGCTCAGCTCAAATGCAACAAGTTTTCCAACCAACACATCTCTTGTCACTGTATTCACACTCCTGATCTCATCAATAGTGGCAACCTTGTGTTTATAAGCAGGATGCAAAAATCTCAGCACCTTAGCAACAATCTCATATTCTTCAATCTTTCCACCAATAGATCTGATACCAAGGACAAGATCATTCACCTTAGCCATGTATGAATGTATGTTCTCATCATCTCCCATATTCAATATCTCATACTTTATATTATGCCTTACATATATATCCCCCATTAGTTTCCTTGTGTTGAAATATAGGTCCCTTGTTTTTTCCTTGTGTTGCTTTGTTCTTTTTCTTATGGTTTCTTCTATCTCAGAACCCCGAAGTCCCGAGGTCTCTTTCCTTGTTTATTTGCTTTGTCCACCTCAGAACCCCGGACCTCCAGAGTCCCAAGGTTGGTCTCTTTGTCTTGTGTTTTGTGTTCTTCACCTCGAAACTCTAGAACCTCAAAGTCCGAGGTGTGTTTTTGAGTTCTTTACCTCAAAACTCCGGAGTCCCAAGGTGTGTTGTGTTTTCTCAACCCCGGAACTCCAGAGTCCCGAGGTTGAGTGTTTGGTTGCTTGTTTTTGTTGATCAACCCCGAAACCTCAAAGTCCCGAGCTTGATCCTTGTGTTCTTGCTTTGCCTTTCTTCAACCCGAAACCCCAGAGTCATGAGGTGAAGTGTTTTGTTTTTTGTTTTTGTCATCGAGCTTGGAACCTCGGGACCAAGTCCCAAGGTCCTGTTTAAGGCATTCGTATAGACAAGTTTGGGGGGGGGTGGGGGTATAAATATGGATAATGAACTTTTTAAAGCTCATTTATGCATTCAACCTTGAGAGCTCTTGCTTCCTTGCCTCCCGACTACGATCTTTCAAACCTTCGAGCTTCCTTTGCATTCTTGGGCATTTTGTTTCACCAAGTCGGTGATTTTTCTTACCCTCTTTGTCATTTGTAGGTTAGATCTTCTTTTTCTTCTTTCGCGGGTTTTGTTTGTCTTCTTCTTTTTTGTTTTTTTTTGTTTTCTTTCTTGTTCCCGCGTGCCCTAAGTTCCCTACCCCGGACCCCCGGAGTTCCGAGTTCATTTCTTTTTCCTACCTCAAAACCCCGGAGTTTCGGATTATCCCTTTCGAGGAATTGCTACCACTCACCCCAGAACCCCGGAGTTCTGAGGTCCACCTTTATAATTCCTCTTTCTAAAGTCCTATTGGGTATCTTTTATTTGTCTTAGGACCCCGAAGTCCCGAGATGAGCCTAAGTTCCCTACCCCGGAACCCCAAAGTTTCGGACCCTATTTTAAAAGGAAAACTTCCTACCCTGGGACTCTGGAACCCCGAAGTCCCGAAGTAAATGAATTTTTAATATTTTGGATAAGGAACTAAAACTTGTTTTCTTCTTGCAGATTCAAGTAGTTAGATAGACTTATCTTCTAGCAAAAGAGGCAAGGATATTGATCGACTTCCAGTGACCATGAAATACCACCATCAAGGATGGGTCTATGCCTCAAAGTTGGATGATCAAGTCAAATGGGTCACTGACACTGAAATTGGCCATATCAAAATTGACGGTATCAAAACCCAGCTGGATAAGCCAAGATTGGAGGCCCTACATAGGAGAATTAAAAAATCGGGCCTAGTAGAAGTGATCATCTTTCCACAATCGGTGCAGGCACCTAAGTTCATAATGACAATTGCCCAATTTTCTGACCCTGACACCAAAAAGTGCACTGACGCATAGGGAAAAACAGTCATAGATTTGTCCCCTAACATGTTGGGATTCATGTTCGATATCCCAACCAGAGATGAGATATTCCTCTCAACCGAAGAGGAGGCCTTAAAGGTATTGAATGACAAAGTTATAGTGAACAAAAGGCACATGAATGAGAACTGGTTGGAGGAAGAGAGGAAAATAGGTCTAAAGGCAACAGAGATCCTGAGAGAATACTTCAAGGAGCCCCAAAGGGACCTGATTATCATGCTAAGTAGGGCCTTTGGCAAGCCCGATTGTAAACACTTTCATCCGTGGATGTTTTAGTTCATGACTACCATCTTGGTGGGAAAGCAATATTTTGATTGGTCTTAGATCCCCTCAAACAACATCTGCAAGCAAATGAAGGAGGTCCACCAGACCAAGAAATTCTTCTTCACATCTTATGTCATCTGGGTGCCCGCGAGAGCTGGAAAATTCCCAGGCTTACAGGTGGAGGGTCAATTAGGGGATAAAGAAGGACAAAAGAAGGTATGGGAATATTATTCCCAACTCCCCCTAGTCAATGAAAAGGCTCATTTCAAAAGAATCAATGATGCCTTCATTTTTTTAGTGATAATTAAACAAATGGGAGATATAGGATACCAGATTAGCCTAGAGGCTATGGCTATTATTCGAGAGTGGGCGTGTTAGTTTATCCAAAACCCACACTCCACTTACATTAGGATCAGTGGATTCACAGGGAACCTAATGTTGCTTCCCAGATATTGTAATGACAGGATAATTTTGTTAGAATATTTCAGGTAATTATTAGGCCTCCAATCCCTTCTATCGTCTAAGCACAAAACAGGCATTGATTTTTTATTATCTATTAGATACTTATCATGCTTTAAGATACAAGTGGAAAAGTTAGAAGAGCCAGAGCTACAGGATTTGAACCTAAAATAATTTGATTATGCTAGGGAATTCTATGATCCCTACGGGAAGCTCAAGCAAGCTATTCCTAAGGCATATGAGGGACATAAGCCTAGACTAGAGGATTTTTGGGCCAACCTCCAGGACAGTTTTGAAGTAAGAGAGAAAATTATAATAGTTTATCAGTGCCACAAATAAGAGATTTTGAAATTGAGACCAATCTCCCTAAAGACCTCAAGGACGATGGAGACTTGCTTGATGTTGCTTACAAAGGGCTAGAAATTGATAAAAAGGCCCTCTCCCCAATAAGGTGGTTTGCGAATGAGGACGTGAATATAGAAAAGATTTCCCAAGTGGTGGTCATCAATAGGACCAAACAATGGCTAAGTCAAAGGGTCAAGCTGAGTGCCTCAAAGGGAAAACAAAAGTAATCTACCTCAGGGGTACCTCTATTAAGGGGTTATAAGGAGTATGCTCGGAAGATAAGATCAAACTCAAGAAAGAATACATCTATTGACCTTGATGAAGAAGTGGGGCCCCAAGATAGCAATGAGGATCTAATGAGAAATATTAAGGAGAAGATGAGGGAGTCTGAGTTGTTAAAGAAGGCGATGGACCTTGAAGTGACAGATGGATTAGGAGCAGTACCACTAGCCAAAGTCCTTCCACCAAGGACAGCTATAGGAAAAGTTGTAGGAGAGAGCGCTCAAGAGAAAGAGGAAGGAATAGAAATAAATGAAGATGTGCCCACTCAACCTCCTCCAGCAGCTATGGTGGATGTTCCAGTTACCAGCGCTCCTATATCACCATCAATTAATGTAACCATAGGGCAGTCAAGGATATAAGGATTCGGGTCCAGCACTGAAGAGGTGACTATTAGAAATGTAGAATCAGATTCAGATCAGGAAGAGGATCAGCCCAAGCAACATTGGCCACTTGGAGAGGAGAAAGAACAAGATGAAGCAAAAGATCTGCTAAACAAGAGATTAGTCTTAACTCCTCAAGACCAAGAAGACCTCTTTAAAGACATAGCTGTCGAGCAAGGTGGAACAGAGGTGGAAGCAAATGAGGAGATAACATTCAATGAAGTAGTCAGCGATAAGTTAGGAGATTTGCACAAGAAGCAATAGTTGAACACTAATATTTCTCTCCAAATGAATCTGGATCATCAAGTCGCTTCACCTCATGATCTTAAATAAACAGATGCAAAAGAGAGGGATGACACAGAGGAACAAGCAAAGGTGCATATTGTAACTACTGACATAGTGTCACATCAAGGTCACAAAGATCAGGACATACCACAATGGCTCCAATTTATTTTCGAGAAGAAGAAGAGAAAGGCAGAGCTCCCTAAGGTGACATTGCAGCAAGTAATCATGGAGGAGACCCCAAAGGTTAAGAAGTCAAAAATTGTACATCACTTGTCAAGAATAGGTTCCGGTGAAGTGGTTGCAGATGTGGCAATTCCACTCCAGGCTGAAGGTCAAGCTTCTCCTAAATATCAAGTATCCCAAGTGAATTTGGGTAAACAAACAAAGTGGGGAGAGTTGGACACTCTAGAACTAGCCACTAGTGTTGTTAGGGGGCACGTGGAGAAGGAGCATAGCTCTAACATAGAGCTTAAAGAACAACTGGGGCAATACAAGCAGTTGTTACTAGAAATGAGAAAATCTGTACTCTTGTAGGTCTAACAACCTACCGTCAACCTCATCACTGCTAGAGGGAGAAGTGAATGCATTAGTGGAGGTGAGACGGGTGGCCACTACAGCTAAATTATGGGCCCAAATAAATGGAGGGAAAATTAGATTATTTTTGCAGGATACCATGGGGATATACTGAGAGGCAGTACAAGCAGGCGGACCATTAGCTTCTTGTTCTACGCAATGGGAATGGAAGTTAAGCATTTTTAATAAGCAGTTTTGAATTTTGAATAAAGTTTTGCATCTAGGGGAAGAGGTAATAATGGAGGAGAGGAGATAGCTACAAGAACCTGTAATATTATGCATACATTTTGGAACTGAAGATCGAAATGCTTCAGTAGTATGTGAAGGATATGGCAGAAATCCAAGTCCCTCTCCTTAGAGAAATTTTGAAATATGAGAATGTAAAGCATATGTTCGGAGCTTTTGGGTTAGGATTAACCAGCACCAGGATAATGGAGGAAGAGTAGGTTTTGAATCAGTGGGATGCATATGAGGCCCAGCATTCAGGACCTTCAGCTCAGTTTGATGTCGCTCTCATGGATAGATATACATACCTGATTACCCAATGTCAAGAGGTGGTAGAGACAGTAGGGGAGTTAGAGAAAGGAAAGAAGCATGCAGAGGAAGTTTTGAAGAAATACAAATTTAGAATTAAACATGTAGTTGATCCTCCTATTCAATTTGTTGCATGCATTATCGATAATAATAGATCTTTTAGTAAAAAGTGAAAGATGAACACATAGCTGCTAAAGATAGCAGGCCTTTTGCATGACTCCCAATTTTATATTTTCAGCTGCAGCTCCAACTCATGTTCTAGTTTTGAGCAAAATTATGCATGACTACGAAAGCTTGGCTCACACAGCATGGTCTTTGTAGTACTCATAAAACCTTCGTTTCATAGTAGTTAACTGGAGTATTAAGGCAGAAATTTGCAAGTTAAGATGAATTTAGGCCTGAATTTGGCCATGGCTTTCCTAACAGAGAAGAAGGGAGGCAGCATAGAGATGAAATAGGGGAGAGTGAGCATATGCCTTTTCTAGAAGATCAGAAGGAGTCGTCTTTTCCTCGTGCCTTTTCTGTACAGCCTGAATCCTCAAAATTTCATTCAAGTAGAAGAATTTATGCCCTTACCCGGCGAGAGAGATTTTGAGCATGGATTTCCAGGTAGAGAAGGAAGGCATGGACATGGACATGAAGAAGAAGAAAGAGAAATTGAAGATATGCATTTTCCAACGAACTCTTTTACTTATACTTTCCATGTGCAGGTTGAATCCACAAAATTTCGTTCAAATGTAGAGGAATTTTTGCCTTTACCGTGCTAAAGATATTTTGACGACAACTTTCCAAGCAGAGAAAGACGGCGAGAAAAAGGAGAGGAGCAGCAACAACAGAGAGGATCATTCATTAGTGAATGAAAATTCAACTAATGTGTTGGTAGCTCTATTTGTTTAGTATGGTTATATAGGTTATGTTTAGTCTTGTAAACGTTTTTTTAAAGTGGGTTTATAATAACATAATCTCAGTGGGGAGATGTACTGTATTTTGTTTTAACGAATTTTCAGAGATATATTGTATTTATTTTTTTAATGAATTCGTTTTTATGTATATACATATTTATATGAAGTTGAGTACATTAATATTTATCATGTATTCATTAATTTATTGTTTTTTATATTGTGAAAGTTCAAACTTATTATCATTCAAGTGATTATTATTATAGTTTTTAAGCATCTTTTGAGTCTAGAACCTATTGTTCTTATATGCATTTTAAAAATTAAATTTAAATTAATATTTTGGTTTTGTATATTTATTTGTTTTTAAATATAATAATGAAAATTGTACATTTATTTTCTTGTAATTTGTGTTTTTGGTAAACTTGTAATTCAATATTTAGAATGTTTATATATTTATTTGTTCTTTAAACCCTTGTTTTTTCTTGGAAGGAAAAATGTTGTAGCGCCTAAATTTCGAGAAGAAATGCAACAAGATGCATGGTTGAGCTTCTAAAATGTCTTTAAGTAGTCATTCCAGTATTCATGTTTCTTGTTGCTAACAAGATTAACTAATTTATTTGTAATACCCTGTCCTCTAATGAAAGAAAAAACCAATCAAATTTTATAAATAAATATTTTTGTTGAGTGGTTATATTTGTTCAAAATGATCGACATCTTGGATTAAAAGGTGCACTGATTTGTAATTTAAGGAGTACACAAGATAGTAAATAAAAGGCATTGAATTGTTTTAGATTGGTTTTGAATTGTTTTAGATTGTTGTCATTCAATTTGTTTAGATTTATAGTTCAATTTGGTTTAGTGTCAATCAAGTTTAAGGCTAGAGTTCAATTCAATTGAGGGTTAAAGTTTAATTTGGTATATTATTAAGGTTCGGGTACAATTTTGTTCAGGGTCAAGGTTTATTTTGGTTTAATATTCAATTAGGTTGAGGGTTAGGGTTCAAATTGGTTTAGGGTAAAGGTTGTCATTCAATTTGTTTTAGATTGTTTTAGATTGGTTTTGAGTTTTTTAGGGTCAAGGTTTATTTGGGTTTAATATTCAATTAGGTTTAGGGTTAGGGTTCAAATTGGTTTAGGGTAAAGGTTGTCTTTCAATTTTGTTCAAGGTCAAGGTTTATTTTGTTTTAATATTCAATTAGGGTTAGGGTTAGGGTTCAAATTGGTTTAGGATAAAGGTTGTCATTCATTCAATATCTTTTTTGTGATGCTAGACTCGAAAGTGCATCATTTTCCTACATATGGTGTCCCTTGAATGATCATATGCGGGGGTTTCTTGAAGTAATTATTATTAAATTATTCCTTAATAATGGTAAGTGTTAGTCAAGGTTCAAATTGGTCTAGCTCAATATTACAGGAAATTCATTAGGCAATTCAGTGCTATATGTGCACCAATGTTGGACACTATTAAAGGTGAAATGAAGGCAAAGTTTCAATGGAATGAACAAGCAATTAAAGGTTTTGAAACCTTGAAAGAAAGGATAGCCACTCAACCGGATTTGGTGTTGCCTAGTTTTGAGAAACTCTTCATAGCGGAATATGATGCAAGCAATGTTGCAATAGGTGTTGTCCTAAGTCAGGAAGAAAGACTGGTAGCTTTTCATAGTGAGAAGCTAAGTGATGCTAAGAGGAAATAGTCCTCATATGACTTGGAGTTATATGCATTAGTACAGGCTTTGAGGAAGTGGAGACAGTATCTCCTTCCTAAGGAATTTGTAGTCTACACATACAATCAAGCTTTAAGCTTCCTAAACTAACAAGATAAGCTTAGTCACAAACAAATGAAATGGGTAGAATACACGAAAGCCTACACATTTACAATCAAGCACAAAAAGGGTCAACTAAATAGGGTTGCTGATGCATTGAGTAGGAGACTCTTGTCAGTCCAAGAAATTCAGTTAAGAAGCATAGGTATTGACAATTTTAAAGACCTATAACCAGATGATGAAGATTTCTCCAATGTTTATAAGGTATGCAAAGAGTATCAAAACCATTTCCATAGTGAGTTTTCTGATTATACCTTGCAATATGGGTTATTGTTTAAGGGAGGGCAACTTTATGTGCCTAGAGGTTCATTAGGAGAAAATTTCATACAAGAGAAGCATAATGGTAGTCTTAGTGGTCATTTTGGAGTCAACAAAACTCAAGAGTTAGTCCAAAGGTATTACTATTGGCCTAGGATGAATCAAGATGTTAGGAAGTATGTGGAAACTTGTATTGTTTGTCAAAAGGCCAAGGGCACATCTTCAAATGCCGGTTTATACCAACCTCTTCCCATACCAAATAGACCTTGGGAGTGCATTAGTATGGACTTTGTAGTGGGTTTGCCAAGGACAAAGCAGGGATTTGATAGCATTTATGTCATAGTGGACACATTTAGGAAGATGGCCCACTTTGTACCTTGCAAGACCACTCATGATGCATGTCATATTGCTCAATTGTTCTTTAAGGAAGTGATAAGGATACATGGATTTCCCATGAGCATTGTTTCAGACAGGTGCTCAAAGTTTATGAGTCATTTTTGGAAAACACTTTGGCAAAAGCTTGGCACCAATCTATCTTTTGGGTCCACATACCATCCACAAATGGATGGACAGACCGAGGTGGTAAATAGGAGCTTAGGAAACCTATTGAGGTGCCTTACCAAGGAATATGGTCAGATATGGGATCAAGTGTTGGCACAAGCTAAATATGCTTACAATGATACCATAAATAGAACCACAGGTAAGAGCCCTTTTGAGGTGATCTATGGTCTTCACCCAAGGGGTATTCTTGAACTAAGAGACTTAGGGAATGCAACAACAAGGAGTGGATATGCTGAAGATTTTGTTGTCATGAAAGAGATACATGAATCAGTTAAACAAGCATTGAAAGATAACACAACTAAGATCAAACAAAAGGTTCATGAGAGAAGAAAGAACCTACAATTCTAAGTAGGAGATCTTGTCATGGTGCACCTCAACAAAGCAAGGTTACAGCAAGGGATATCTAATAGGTTGCTGATGAGAAGGTTGGGTCCATGTGCCATCTTAGCCAAGTATGGAGAAAATGCATACAAGGTGGACCTACCAAGTGAAATAGGACTCTCACTAGTTTTCAATGTAGCAGACTTAGTGGCTTACAAAGGGCCAATTCCAGATTCAGATCATAGTCAAACAGAGATAGCAGATGATGCAAATAACCTTCAAATGCCAGCAAAACCAAGTCCAAAAGCTGAGAAGATAATGAGTTCAAGGGTCGGAAAAAAAACAAAACAAGACACCAAACTTATTGGGAGCACCTAGTTCAATGGCAGGGTATGGATGATGCGAAGGCTACATGGGTTCTTGAGACAAAGCTCAAGAAGTTAGGCATTGATTAGAATCTGATCCCAAAATAGGTGACTTAATTTTTATTTTTTGTTTGTTTGGGAGAATGGTGCAGGAGCACCTAGGACTTAGGCTATAGTCCTTCTTCAATTTTGGCTTGTACTGACCTTAGCCAAGTCAGATTTCCAATAAGGACTCCAAGAGGGTCCAATGTGTGTGATTAGAGTCCAGGTTGAGTCAAGTGTATGCCTAGTTTAGTTGGTTTCTTTCTAGGTTTGCACTTTGTTGGTTGTTCTTGGTTTGAGTAGTCAATGATGCCTTCTAGATGGTCAAAGGAGGCATAGTTTGATTAAAGTATTAGAGGGGTTCAAAATAGCCTTATAAATGTTGAAAAATAAGTTAGTAATTATTTGTAATAGGTTTCCTAAGTTAGAAAGGCAAGATGTGGAAAATTGTAAAAGTTGTCATGACAACTTTTCAAGTTGTCATGACAAGTTGGTCCTAAAAGGAGCTTAGTGGTGGAGTTAGGGTTCAAAAATTGACCTAAGATGCCTCCACACATGGGGAATACTATTTAAACCCTCTCTTTTATGGATACCAAGGTTGGAAGCATTGATTATTGCGATTGACAATCTGAAACCACTCATTTTTCAGACTGTTTTTGTCTTATTTTGCATTAAACAGTGAATACAAATGGACTGAATCCATTGATCCAAACTTGGGTTATTGTTATTTGGTGTGTTTTAGTGTCATACAGTCCATTTCATGCTTTGTAACTAGGTTTTTTAGTTCTTTTACTGTTTTGTCTTCGAACAACCAGTTTTGGCTTGTAAATAACATATCACTGAAAAATGGTTGCCCCATAAAATCCCATCATGTAATCATCACGACCTATTGGGACATGGTAGGCAACCTAATTTACATTGTAAACATGCAGGGAGGAGTTATGGAAGTGAAGTTTACTATTTTTTCCACCTTGCCCTAGGCGAGTCTTGTTGCAATTTGGCTAGGAAAGACAAGGTGAAAAAATGACAAAAGATTGCAGGGGTGAAACCAAAACCTTAAACTAAGAATTTGGCATTGTTCATTAGGTCCATACAGAGTTGCAGATGAAAGGAGAATCTTTGAAAAATCCATTTGATGGCCTTTTCACAAAGTTGAACAATCACATCCCTAAAAGCCATTGAAACCCTAGCAAAACCTCATTTTTGGGTTAGGGCATTGCACATACACTTGGGGGTCTAAAACCAACAAAATCTATTGGGATTCAATGAGTGATTGAAGAATCATAAAACTCTTTGCAGGGTCTTTTGGACCGTATGACCAAAAAAATTCCTAAAAACCCGGATTAGGAGGCCTAATTGGGGCTCTTTCCTAGTAGCCCTCTTTTCGAGCATTTTCTTGAAATTGGTAAGGAAGATGAGTTTAGAAATAAAACATATGGACCTTGTTGACCAAATTACATTTTGAATGAACACCTCCACACCTTTGCAAAACACATGACAACATTGGGGGTGAGAGTGACAAAATGTCAATTTGAAGGATTGAGAACTAGTGAAGAACATTGAATTGGTAGAGTTCCTAGTGAAGACACTTGTTGAATGTCACCTTAAGGTGGATAGAGAAATAGTCCTAGTAGAGTTTGAGAAGGACTAGGAGGTCTTGAAGCATAGCAAGGCCTAGTGGAGTTGGTGGATTGAGCAACACCGATAGGAGAAGTGTGAGCAAGCTAGGTAAACCCTATCATTATCATACTTCTCATGCTTCTCAGATCTATCATTCCTATCAAACTTATCAAGCTTATCATGTTTGTCATACTTAGCCATTCTCTCCAGACATCTAGAAGCAAAATGTCCTATCTTATTACAAGAAAAACATTTCAGAGGCAACTTTCCATCATACTTATCGACACCATTAGGAAATCTTTGGGCAATCAATGCTTCAAGCTCATCAAGCTCTCTTTCTTGCTCTGCTATCTCTCTTATTTCTCTTTCATATCTGGATATCCTGCACTGATCAAGATCATATTTCTTCTTACCAGACACAGATGCTGATTCTTTGAATGCTGTCTCAGACTTGCCACATGATTCTCCAAATTTGCTCAACTCAAATGCATCAAGTTTTCCAACCAACACATCTCTTGTTACTGTAGTTACACTCTAGATCTCATCAATAACGACAACCTTATGTTTATAAGTAGGAGGCAAAGATCTCAACACCTTAGCAACAATCTCATCTTCTTCAATCTTTCCACCGACATATATGGTACTAAGGATAAGCTCATTCGCCTTAGCCATGTATGAATGTATGTTCTCATCATCTCCCATCTTAAAATGTCTCATACTTTCCTTTCAAACTCTGCAACTTAGCAACTTTCACTTGACTATCACCTTCATAGAGGATCTCGAGCTTCACCCAAATCTCATGTGTGGTCTGAAGTTCTATTACATTTGTCATTTCAGAATCAGTCAAAGCACTGAGTAATGCTTCCTTCACTTTGATGTTATATTAAGCTTCCTTAACCTCATCAGGCGTGGATGGTCCATTATGAGGAACAACATAGGCATTCTTGGTAATCTTCCACTAATCTTCTCCAAGACATTTCAAATGCACCTCCATCCATCTCTTCTACATAGTATGGTTGTTTCCATCAAACCTCAGATTGTCCTTCTTGAAAAGAATACCTTGAGCTGCCATCCCAGATCTCCTCAATCGATTAAGCTTCTATCAGAGGATCTAGCTCTAATACCAATTTTTAGCAGCAATCAAGAAGGAAGACTGAGAAGGGGGGGTGAATCAATCTTCACCAAAAACAGATAATTAAACACTAAAACATAAATTGATAGACCACAAAAATAGATAGATAAGAAAATTAACAACACAACACATAGCACCAATATTTTGACATGGAAAACCCGGTTAAGGGAACAACCACAATAAGATGATACTCTGCAGTAGTATGTGAAAATATTACAATGGGGAATACACATGCATTCATGCACACTGCCTAGATCTCACTG
Source organism: Cryptomeria japonica (assembly GCF_030272615.1). NCBI lineage: Eukaryota > Viridiplantae > Streptophyta > Pinopsida > Cupressales > Cupressaceae > Cryptomeria > Cryptomeria japonica. The sequence goes on from NC_081412.1 coordinate 717,467,382, forward strand.
CTCAAAAGATATATGCCCGGAAGGCTACAACCCTCAGGGAAGTCTCACTGACTTACAATATGATTTAGACTACAATCTGGAAGGAATGAACTGCAATAATAGGATCTACAAATGCCTGATGACAGTTTCAGTTAAGCACAGTTGTCTGCTCTGCAACACCAAACATACCTCAACACTTCGTTGAATGATATATCCTTATTCACACATTCAAATCTCTCTGATAATTCAGACACAATGTGAACACCTAAATTACATAAACATCTCACCTATAAATACAAATCATCAACCTTGATAGCAAGGTCGGCTGAACCCTCAACCCTCAACTCACACTTACAAAAATTACATTACACGATACAAAGATTGACCATCAGACCAATATTATGATTTACATTACATAGTATGGATCCAATTCAAATTCTCAAACATGCAACACCACCGGAAATCCCGCCAAGATCATCCACAACACGCTACACTACCAGAAATATTGCATAACACGCAAATCATTATCGGTTCATAGAAATCACCAAACACTCGCACAAAAATCAATGCAAATTGCCAAAACAAACAGGACACGACTAGGAAACATCAGCAAACACATTAGAATAATCTGGAACAGTTGCACCAACACCTCTTTTCAAATCTTCATCGGTCAACGTCTCAGAGCTCAAGAACACAACCAATCAACAATTATCATGAAGAAAGATAACTTGCAGAGCACTGAAGCACGAACCATCTGAGATGAACATACACAAGATCATCCCAAACAATAATCCAAAGTCTCAGCGCAAGATCTGATCACACTGGAATATATTGGAGGAAAAATCGAATTCTGCAAAATAGTGATCAACAAAACCAAACTACAAAACTAGATTAAAAACTCTTCCCAAACTCATCAAAATAACTCACAGGAGTATGTTGACATCAATAACAACAACATATCCTGGCAGCAACAATGATCAACCAAATCCAACAATCTCCCCAATAATCCAACACCCACTCCTTAATGTAGAATCGTAATCCATTTATCATTAACGGACCTTTGCTAAAGATTGCTTGTTTCACCTTCGTTGATTTACAGTCAATCAAGAAGAATCATTTAGGCAATGCTTTAACTTTAACCTTGGATCCCTGATTTTCGCCCACCACGTTTGGACTTCTGACCTAACTAACCACTCTCCTACCCATTTAATGAAAAAGGCTCATTCTATTAACCACAATGTAGTTGTTTGCAATTCTTTGAAATTTATAATGGTTGCTTTACTTTGTATGGGCTTTCTTTATTAGATTTGATGACCATTGTTCCTTGTGTTTCCATTTGTGGGAATCTATTTCTCCCTAAAAATAAGGTTATTAATTCCCTTACTCTCTCTCTCTCTAATGATAGAGCTCCTTTTGAGTCAAGGGGGCAACTTTAATCGAGGCCTTAGACCAAGAGGGTCTCTCTCTCTCTCTCTCTCTCTCTCTCTCTCTCTCTCTAATGATAGAGCCCCTTTTGAGTCAAGGGGGCAACTTTAATAGAGGCCTTAGACCAAGAGGGATGTTATTTACGATTGTGGCTATTGGATTCTTTTGCTTGCAAATTTTCCAATCTTTAGGTCTTTCCACAAGCATGACATCTATATATATATATTAAATTCAAATAATTTCATTTACTAGTATACTTATATTTAAAAAATATATGTAAAATATGTCAAGAGTTATCTTATAATATAAAATAAATGTTCTTCTAAAATACTACAACACCAAGAATACAAATCCATTAAAGTCCTACATACAAAAAGCTATGAATCTACGTGGAGACAAGTGGCGAGGGTTCTACTTTATTTGGAGTAATAAATTAACAGCTCCACAATAGCTGAAACATGGCATATTTCATGCATTTCCCTGTCATTTGCATGTCAAATTGTTTCAAAAATGGATTTTTGTTTACAGACATTTTGATGTCATTATAGATGCCTCTCGACATAATAAATTGATAGACAACAAATCTTTTTAAAGAAAGAGCTAATTTGAATATAGTTTTATCTATAGACTAAAATGACACCTATATTCAATTTAGAATAATAAGAATTAGATAAAGCTCAATTTTTTTAATGCAAAAAAACTCACACAATTGAATCCAGAAGCATACACAGATTTAAAACTCAAATTGTTAAAATTAAATAAATTGAAATAAAAAACTATATATTATTCATTTATTCATAAATATATACTAGGGGATAGGACCCAGTAGTTGTGCACCCTAACTTCGCGCTTCTCAAAATCTTATGTGAAAATTTCAAATCACTCCCAATTTTTTACAATAGCTTATTTGACAAGTACCCTATTTATAACTAAGATTTCAGGACCACATCATCAAATATGATGCCACATCAACATGCTTTTTGCCAAGGTGTCCAAAACAACCCAAAAAAAAAGTAAGACCAATAGACGTGCAAAAGGGACCCCAATACTTGTGCAGCTGATGTGGCATCACATGATTGGTTGCTCTTTACAACAAATGGTATATTTCATTCAATTATTGGTACTCATCATAGCAATAACATTTTTAAAGTCACAATTATTGATGCAATGTTGTACAAAAATTGGACATTAAATCAACAAGTATGAAGATATTAAATCAACAACTTCTATCACAAGAATTGGAAAGATAACACATTACTAAAAGAAAAATATACCAAATACTAAAGATATGTAATATGCACTTTTCTACAAATGTTTATATTTATATTAATGTATGGAATATTTTTATTTTAAAAAAAAACAAAACCATTGCGTGGGTCATATGAAAGAAGGCGAAGGCGTTAAATTTTTTGGAAAAGCCGATCAGTTCTCGTCCACCTGAGCTGCGCAAAGAAACGCATAAATTTTCTAACTCAATAAAATCTGATAGCAGCCATGGAATCGCCGGCTTAACACCGTCAAAAGCCTCAAGTCTGTATACACACATAGTATGTCAATCAATTGAAACTCTCACTCGTATATATTTTCCTTGCGTAGTTTGAGAAGCTTGTATGAAAATTTGAATCTGAAATTTTATATCACTGAAAATCTCAGTGGAAGCCCCCATTTTTCTGACCTTGAGGGCAATAAACCTGTTTATTTAATCCCTCGAAACAGCAAAATTCAAGACACCATTTTTTTTTATGAAACCCTAATTTTGTTATCCATTTTACAGGAAATGTCAATTTGTTTTAATATTTCTATAACCTGCAAATTCAGCACACTGCCTATTAAAATTTATTTTGTTGGCCGAAACCCTTATTTTGACATCAATTTGGAGGGAATAGGCATGGTTTTATTCATTTCTAAAATCTGGAATTCTCTATACAATTTTAATAATTAGAAAATCTGACGATTGCCATCCTTTTATCGTCGTATTTAAATGTGCGAATCAATGAAGAATGCATAATTTTGGATCAACTTTATCTATTTCCTCAATTTAAATTTGTTATATATGTTGTTTAAAGCTTTTAGTTCCCCGTCTTTTAGAAACAGTAAATATACCGTACTGGCGCAAGGAAATTACTTTGTTCTGTCGGGTATTATTTATTTTGCTGATGCTTGGAATCCCTTGAGAGTGAAAATATTTGGAGAAACTTCAAGACTCTAAAATTTCTTAAATCTATTGATTCCATGTCTATGAATTTTCTGGGAGCAACCCTAAGTTTGCCCTGTTTTTTCGGCGGGCTTAATAATGTTTTCCTTTTTTATGCTTAGATTTGTAAATCTTATAACAGTAAATTTTGTTGAGAGGAAACCCCGAGACTTCTGTACTTTTTGCAAGGGTTTGTTTCCCTTGCGTTGTTAAAATATAAAATTATGTCGACACTGAAAAGTAAAACCCTGGAGAAACCCTATATCTGCTATCGTTTTTTCAGGAGATTTAGTTTGTTATATTTTATTTATTCATGTTTGCAAAATCTACGACACTGAGAATTTTTGGATTCACCCTATATCAGTTAGCCTTACGCTTTTTTAAGTGGAATACATTTATACTAGTTTTTGCTTGATCAAATATTTGGGTAAACCCCAAGCCTGATATCTTTGGATGTTAAGCTATTTCGAGGTAATTTAAAGTAAATTTATTGAAATTTTTTCTTGAATCTGCAAATATAATGAGAGTGAAGTATTTGAGAAGTACTGTTTTCCATCTTTTTTCCAGGGGACTTTGGTGCGATGGACATCTCTGAGTCCAGCACCCGCCATTATGAAAAGCGGCGCTCTACTGTGGAGAGTCCAGAGTCACCGCGAGATCGGGATAGGGATGGGGAGGATGAGGACTGGGATGTTTCTGAGCGCCGAAGGGACAGGCATCGGTCAAGCAAGTCTAGGAAACGGGGCAATCCTGATGAATATTCTGAGGATTGGCAGCAGACAGGAAGTAGGAGGAAGAGTGGCAGTGGCAAAAAGAAATTGGTTACAGCCAGCTCAGGAAGGGCAGGGAGTGGTGACGAGGATGAGTATGATGACAAAGGTGTGATTGGCCCGAGATCAGATGATTATGGGACCAGGGGCAGTAATGCAGATAATAAACGTGACAGGGATAAATTGGACAAAAAATCTAGCAGTGGTTACCAGGATGCAACAAGAAAAATGAAAGAAGAGAATGCTGGAGCCAAACCAGAGGATGATAGATCTAGACAGCACGCTTTTACTGATTATGACAGAAATCTGCCAAGGAAGGCTACTGGAACTATCAGAGCCGGGAAAACAGAAACTACTGCAGTGAAAGCAGCATCTGGCTATGAGACATCTCAAAGCAGAAACAGAGGCAAAACAAGTGATTTCTATAGGGAAAGTGACGCTGAGAATGCACCACAAGAAAGGGGGATTGCTAGACAAGGTTCAGATGATACTGCAAGGTATACAGAAAGGAAAGGAAGTGGAAAAGAGAAGGGTCAAGGAGGCAAAGGCAGCAGCAAATATGAAAAGGATGACAATGGAAGGAGATGGGATGAAGCCGATTACTCAAGGTCTACCCCAAAGGTTGTTAATGAGGATCTGGATATAGATAAAGGTGACAGGAGGGTGGGTAGGGGCAGGGAGAAACTTGGAGGTGGGAGGGAGAGAGAAAATGAAACAAATGATTTTCCTTCGAAAAGCAAGAGCAGGTTTGGAGAAGCGTTGACATTCCACAATGAAGGGAAACCTGCAAGAGCAAGTGACCGGGATGAAAGGAGGACAGAAGAAGCTGAAAGGAGGCCTAAGGGTAAGGGTAGGTTAGAAATGCATGCAGATGATGAGGATGCAAACAAGGCAATCAATATGGATAAGTTGGATGATAAGCAGCAGCGTAGAATTCGAGATACATTTGACAGCATGGCCGAAGATTTTGAGAGCTGGGAAAAGTCTGGAGGTCAAAGGCAATCCTTCAAGGTGCAGGAAGAGAAAAGCGAAAGGCATAAGAACTTCAGGGAGTACGGACATGGTAGATGGGATGAGGCGGAAAATTGGGATATACAAGATAATGAGGATGAGCATGTTGAGAGAGGAAGAATGAAGGAAAAAAGGGACATGGGTTGGGAAGACATAGAAGATAGAGGCAGATCTGGTCGGGGTCGGAGTGGAAGGGGAGTAAGGCACATGAAAAGGTCTTGGAGTCCTGAAGGTAGAAAAAGAGCTCGACGAGATTCTGAGGAGTTTGACAGAGAGTTTTCTGATGACAGAGGTGATTCGGATACAGAAAGAAGCATCAGTTTGAAAGGAAAGGACAGAGATCGAGATGTGTATCGAGAGGATAGGCCTAGAGAGAAGGATTCTGATTGGATGGAAAGATCTAGAGATTGGGAAGGTTCCAAAGATCATAGGAAAAGTCGATATTATGATAGACATGATAAGGATTTAAAGGGCGAAGAAGGGGATTATGATTTTGAGCGGGATTGGGAATTTCATGGACGTGAAAGAGAGAGATTGGAAAGAGAGAAAGTACAAAGGGTAGTCACAGATAGAAAGGACAGGGGGAGGCTGGAAGGAGTTAAAAGTGTAACAAGTTTTGGCAGTAGCAATGATGCTTTGGATAGAAGAGCCGGTTCTCTTGATTATGGAAGAGGTGACTCTGGATCTGCATTTGGTTCAAGTAGAAGAAATGATATAGGAGGCCCTTCTGATTTTATGGGAGAGGGTGACTGGGGGTTTCCTCCTGATGATAGAGGAAGAATGGGTGATGTTTATGCTGCTGGCATTGATTCACGTGAACGGTACGATGATGATGCTCCTCCAGGCCTTGATCAAAATTTTGGCATGAATCCAGGAAGGATTACTCCAGATGGGTCAAACATGCATGGTGGAAGAGGCAGAGGACATAAGGGATCTTTGAATAATCGTGGTCGTGGAGCAGGGCAAATGGGTAATGGAGGACAGTCTTCTTTTGGAAGCAACCAAGGGTCTGGTTCCTTCACACGGATGATGCAGCAAGGAGGGAAGGGTGGACGGGGTGGTAGAGGACGGGGTAGGGTGCAGGGAAGGGATACACAGCGGGGTGGAATTCCGTTGCCCATGATGGGTCCAGGCCCTGGACCTGGTGTACCTGCCATGGGCCCTCCATTTGGTCCTCTTGGATTGCCCCCAGGGGCCTTACAAGCAATGGGTCCTGGTATGGGTCCTGCTCCTGGTCCTCCCATGGGTCCTGGTGGTTTTCTGCCCCCTCCGTATGCGGCAGGTCACATGGTCTGGGGTGGGGGTCGTGGTGGTGGTGAGATGAACATCTTAGCTGTTCCTCCTGGTTTATCTCCAGTCCCTCCACCAGGCCCTTCTGGTCCGAGATTTGTGCCAAATATGGGACCTGGTCCAAATCAAGGTGTATACTTTAATCAGCCTGGGCCTGTCAGAGGTGCCTCTCCAAATATGTCAGGGGCAGGATATGGGAGTGTTAATCCAATGGGTCGAGGTATGGTTAATGAAAAGGCAAATGTGGGAAGAGTTCCTCCAAGGATTACAGGTCCTCCTGGTAAAGCACCTTCAAGAGGTGAGCAAAATGATTATTCACAAAATTTTGTTGATACAGGCATGCGACCCCAGAATTTCATCAGAGAACTAGAACTCACAAATGTGGTTGAAGACTATCCTAAACTGAGGGAGCTAATCCAGAAGAAAGATGAAATTGTTGCAAAAAGTGCTTGCCCTCCTATGTATCTGAAATGTGATTTGCGTGAAACCGTGCTTGCTCCCGAATTGTTTGGAACAAAGTTTGATGTCATCCTCGTTGATCCACCCTGGGAGGAATATGTACATAGGGCTCCTGGTGTTGGGGATCATATGGAGTACTGGACATTTGAAGAAATTCAGAATATTAAGATAGAGGTACGATTTTGTAACTTTGTTTTTCTTATTCTATTAATAAACACTTCTATGTTGATTGTATGTAATACAGTCTGAAACAAGCTTGAAGCACCTACTGACAGTTCTCATTTGAAGTGCAAGGTGCATATATACTCTGGCCAAGGTGTCTGGTCTACTCATAAAATACAGATGGTCAAACTACCTAAAGATATTATTTGAACATTTTCTATATTGTTTAAGATCCTTGCATTTAGGTATTACTTTCAGGAGCTTAAACCAGACTTATTTAAGATAGAGATGTTCAATCTATGCAGAGGTAGTTTTTAAAACATTTTTAGTATTGTGGACCTGGCAAAGCCTCCAATTTTTTAGTGTTTAAGATCCTTTTATCTAGGTGTTATTTCCAGGAACTTAAACCAAAATCGTATGCGTTGCTATTAATAGTAGTGCAATCATAAGAAGCTTATTCATGCTTACCCTTTATTTTCAGTTCTGCTCAGTGCTCACCATTATTATCACAATGTACAAGTGTTCTATTTGGCTCTTCTGGTTATTTGATGCTTTGCAAATTCTGCAATAGCTGTCCAACACGTTTCATTGATTCAGTAAAATGTCATTGTAAAATGCATTGGTCATCAGTTCATTTAAAGGACACTTTTTTCTTCAAATTGCTCACTATCATTATTACAATGTGCAATTGTTCTATTTGGCTATTTTGGTTATTTGATGCTTTGCAAATTCTGTAATATCTGTCCTCGCAACACTGGTCATTGATTCAGGCAACTGTCATTTTAAAATGCATTGGTCATCAGTTCATTCAAAGGACACTTTAAAGGATTCTTCAATAAATTCAATTTGTTATATGTATTATCCTTCGTTAAACAATTACCAGAAATTCTTACAGTCAGACACATTAATCAGGTATAGCATCATTTTAAATCTCAGATGCCACGGAAATACACTGATTCAGAAAACATAAACTTCTATGCTACTAACTTCCATAAATCAAGTTCATTTCTGGAATGGCAAGTGTCTGTTACAAATTAGGAATCCACTGAAAATTCACAGATCATTGGCCCGTTTGGGAGGAAGGAAAGAAATTACAGCTTCAGAATTCTCGAAGATTGTACGATATTAATCTTACTTCTGAAATATGTTTCAAGCCGCTTGAATAGGTTTGATGCAGACCTGGTGATTGCAATTGCTATACCTCAACGACCCAATTCGATGCCTTTATTTAATTTTTCCCGTGTTATCTGGATTCAAGTAGCCTGGCAGGGAATGACCGATACTTGCTTGCATTAGAAGGCTCAAGCAAAGCTTTTGCTGTGACTTTCAGATTTCGTGTGTTCAGTATAGATTCCTGACTCACACAACCTCACTTCGCCATGACTTACAATTCTGTTATGGGCCGCTGCTACACTCGTCTCCTACTCCCATACATTACAGGTGTGATTCTTCTCACAGCACTTGTGGATGCTTCAGGTCCTTACCACAGTTCTGCCCAACACAATGAATTAATATTTGCCTTGGAATGGAAAAAGCCAATGATATTAACTTTGATATATCGGGCTTGTTTGAGGCTCCCTGATTAGTTCTCGCAATTATCAATCCCTACTTGTAATAAAACCTTATAATAAATTGGAACCCACAAACCAACCATTATTCAACATGACTCAATATGAATCAGCTTATATAATTCATGTACAGAAATAAGCGATGGTAATAGCTTCAATCAAATGATTACAATTCCCAGCTTATAATATTAATGTGCTGTTGATAGCCCAAAGCACATCTTCATAATAATATTAGAATATTGGCCAAGATGCAATATGCGGCAAATTATACAGAAGTTTACCCAATGGGGCCCCACTTATAATATGCCAAATTTTTGAAAAGCAATACAATAAATAAAGCAGTTGCATATATTCAAGCTGCAAAACAAATATAATTCAGAATATAATAACCTTATTTCCCAACAAGAAAGATATATTTATTTCTGAAACAGACTTTTGATTCTTACCAATTTTTCTCCAATGGAGACTTCACAAATTTGGCCCTCATGTAGACTCCGCTGCGAATCCACCTCTTTGGAAGAACCAGGTTTTCATCCAGCCCTTCTCTACTCCTAAAGGTTTTCGTCTCCACAAATTCGCGGGATAAGGGGCCGACACTGGTAGTTGCCCCAAGTGCGCCTGATATAATGTCCCCTACTAGATTTAGGCCTATTCTAACCATAATCAATCCATCTCAACCTACTTGTGACATAAACTAAGTTGATTAGGAGACAAAGCTATGAATCAAGTCGATAATATTCCATAGTTCCCATAAATTTATCAATTATTAATGAGTAAATAGTTCATCTATTATACTAGATAATCAATCTATCATTCATAATTCTAGGTCTTAACAGAAAAAACATACTTTCCTTTCTGTTATTAACTTATGAATTCTTCCTGATTTATATTCCAATATTAGTTTGTCGGATCAAACAATATTCTTTTATATTTATATATGTACTAGTATATATTTTATATTATATCTTTACATTATATATCTTTATATATATATATACTCAGATATTAACATTATACGTATTACTGTAGAGCAGTTCTCACAAGTACTATAATAATCATAATTATTATTTTGTTATTAATATTTGTATTATTATTAGTGTTATTATTAAATCCTGTATATGAGCCAGCGGCTTCAAACACAACCACATAATAAGTACGTCCCATGCATATCAGCAAGAAAAAAGATGTTACTGCCTGTAACATAATAACAGTTCTGATCTGATCTGATCCATCGTCTGACCTCCTTTTATGAGTACAGTCTATATGATAATCTCCCATCTATAAGATGGTTGCTGATAACACCCCCCCCCCCCCTTGGAATGATATTCCAGTCTCCTTTAATATATCATGATGGGGTGCGATCTGGGTTGCAACTCTTTTTAATACAGCTTATCATCTTACCAATCACACCTCTTTGTAAATGGATTACTATTGTTTCAAGTGACATTGCATTCTTTGATAAAACTCTTAACCACCGATTATCATTTAATTAGTGTCTTAATTATAATTCATTCAACATACTAAACCACTAATCATTCTAATTTTTCAATGTCTTTTCCCTGAGTAACAATTGTTGATTGCATATGATCACGCCCACCAAGGGAGTTGCGTTCAGCCTCTATAGTCACGGTAATACTAATATTTGATTCATACTAATGCTATGCGCTTTACTTAAGCCTTCGTTTCGTGTGATGAATGTTTGATTCCCATCGGTGGCAATCTCCAGTAGCTTAGTCACCACGATAGGCAATGATAATCATTGAATGCTTACTCCTCGATCTCTGTTATTATCGATGATGTGTCAAGGATGTTGACCAGATTGCTGCCTTAGCCAATCGCTGTTGTGACTTCTCAATGGTGATATTATAGTCGCTGTCCCATATTATTGATGTATATCCTCTTATGATTGAAGTGGAAATAAAATCAATAATAATTCAAATATCTCCTATTGTTTGAGGGTAATATTATTTGGAGGGGATACGAACAGCTATCAGCGGCAATTATACTTGAAGTGAAGGAGAATCTACCTATATGGAAGCTTTAGAAATTAATTCATTATGCTTATAATATATTATTAATTTATTTTTAATTGAATACTTCAAGAATATTATTAGTAATAAATATTAATTAAATAATAATATTTAATAAATAAATAAATTCCAAATAATCATTTGTTGGTAATTATTATATCAATTAATAATAATAAATTATATATATATATATAAAACGATCAAGGAGGGGACATGACACCCGATGCTTAGACCGCTCCGAGGCGGCCTTGTAGCCTCTTCCGTCTAGCCTTTGGGCCCTCCCTGCCGCATCCCTCTCCTCACACCCCGATTGCTATGCGGGGAGGCTCCTCGGCCACCTCAGAACTTTATCTGTATCGGACGCATCGCGGGATGAGGGGATGGCACTGGTAGTCGTCCCAAGCGTGCCTGATGCTTAGACCTCTCCGAGGCAGCTTTGCAGCCTCTTTTGTCTGGCATTGGGCCCTCCCTGTTGCATCCCTTGCCTCACACTCCGATTGCTATGCGTGGAGGCTCCTCGGCTGCCTCAGAACTTTCTTTGTATTAGACACATCGTGGGATGAGGTGATGGCACTGGTAGTCACCCCAAGTGCGCCCTATGCTTAGACCGCTCCGAGGCGGCCTTGCAGCCGATACAGTAAATAAAGCAGTTGCATGTATTCAAGCTGCAAAACAAATATAATTCAGAATATAATAACCTTATTTCCCAACAAGAAAGATATATTTATTTCTGAAACAGGCTTTTGATTCTTACACCTCTTTGGAAGAACCAGGTTTTCGTCCAGCCCTTCTCTACTCCTAAAGGTTTTTGTCTCCAGAAATGTTTTAAATCGTTTATCAAATCAAGTATGCCTTCTTTCTTTCATTCAGCTTCCTTATAAAGAACTCCAAGAAACATCTAGACCATTAGGCTGACTTGGCTGACATAAAAACTAATATTTTGGAGAATTTTATTTAATAAAGTGACATTTACTAATATTTTGTTATTTTTATTATTCTTTAATTAAATTAATTAATATGACGTCATCATTTGAATTTATCTTTTATTTTTTTAATAACTTAATAAAAATCAATTTAATTAATTGTCACTTAAATTGGGGACATTACAATCCTCCCTGCCCAAACATTGCTTGTCCTCAAGCAATTCTCTGCGGCACCTCCAGAATCCCAAACCAGCCGTATGAAGAACACCTTATCACTTTGGTGGTCTACTTTGATACAATCAACATTATGGAAACCTGCAACTCGTACATGTGAAAGTATTCCTATTGTTATGCTTATCCACTCTCCTTCCAGCAATGTCTCATCATAATCCCACAACTCCATGTTAATGTTGTAGACCTCCAATCTGCCCATCATGAATGCATAATAGATCAAAAGCTCATTATAAAATGTCATACCTGAAAAATCACTTGCATCCACATCATGATTATTTATCGCTGTTGTAATGTCCCCATCCTTGTCAGGGATGGTGGTTTGAGGAGTTAGCCTATTTTTGGACCCTTGTAGGCTAACAGGGTATGGATAAGGGGTTAGCCTATTTTTGGACCCTTGTAGGCTAACATGGTATGGATAAGGGGGTCAGTGATGCAATATCTTGAGGAGTGGTCTGTCTATTTGTTCTAGTTCAGTGTTGAGTTCAATTCTGGTCTTCGTTTCATTAGTCTTTGACATTATATGAGGATTTCTGAATTTTTAGGGAAAAACTGCTAAAAATAGACATGGTCCTTATTTTCATTAGCATGGAGAACCATGGTCCCAGCTTCTGACAGATTCAGTTTCTGAGCAATATTGAGGGAGATATGATTTTTTTAGTGATTCCCATAGGCAATTAATGTTTTAATGAAATATTAAAATAAAACCACAAAGTGCATCGCTTAAATTTATTTAAGTGAAAATTTAATATCTCCTAAGTTGGGTGTTGCTTTTAGGATTAATTTGGGAACCCTAAAAGCAAGTTATGATTTTTAAAAACCTAATTGCCAAAAATCGTACTTTTTGGGTATTTAGGCAGCCAAGATGAAATTAAACCTCATTCATTGATATTGAGCATTTGACATTTCTTTTGAGCACTTGGCTATGGCGGCTAGGGTTTGGACCTGTTTTGGAGAGCGTGCATTCTTCAGAATTCAGTAGCTTTGAGATTTTGAAAGATCAATCAAATTGTTGCAGCTTGGTTGGCTTCATTCAGGAGTCAAATTGAATTAAATTGGGGTAGATTTGGCTTCTTACAAGGCAGATTTGTTGTAGGTTTCCTATTTACTGTTTTGTTGTTAATTTTTCTGTGGTTTGGAGGTTGCTTTTCCCAAACACACTCTATCTTCTTTTGACACCTTTTTACCCTTCCCTTCTACTCCGTCAACCTTTACCAACACTTCATCTGCCTTCGTTTCAATTTCACCAAGAGCTTGCTCATTTATTGGCGCCATCTTCCACTGTTGGGGTGCCTTAGTATTAAATAAGAGCAGATCTGAATTGTTTCAGAATAAAAGATCAGAACTTTGCAAGTTGCTGATTGAATTCTTTTAATTCAATAAATTGGCTAAGGACCTACGGGTATGCTTCTAAATTCTCCAGTTTATTGCTTCAGTTGATTAATTTCATGTATTCTTTCAATATGTGTTGAGAATTAAAGAAACCCTTCTGCAACTTCAGTCTGTTTCTGAAAGACCATCTCTAATATTTAAAATACAAAAAAAAGAATAATAAATTACAGCAGGTTGAAGGATTGAACCAGCAAGGGTTCATCACAGTGGTATCAGAGCTTTGATCCTGCCATCTTGGAGGGTTAGGGGATTTTATATGCATCACCAATAGTTTGGGCATCACAGGTTTTATACCCGCAGGAGATTCAGTTCTCAGAGAAACCAATTTCATTTTGGTGAGAACCAAATTGAAAATATGGGTGAGAGGAATGAAGAAGCCACCAGAAACACTACACAGAATGATGACAACGAGGCAAGGGAGGTCATGAGAGGTATAGCATCTGGACAACAACAGGTAGCAACAGCTGACCACAGCCATTCAACTTCTTTCAATACCTAAGGGTAATGATAAGAATCAAGAAGAGAATGGCAGTATTGCTGGTCATTCCAGAGCTCGGGTGACTAACACACGTACATATGACAGACCCACACGCCCCACCTTTGTCAGAGCTAAACTTGAAGATGAGGTTGATTCCGAAGCTAGAGATGACATGGGTTTTGGTGACAATATCATGGCAATGCATGATGAGTGGGATAGATTACCACAGAGAGTTCAAGATCACCTTAGCTTTGATAGGTATATTAGTCAAAAGAGAGATCATAACAGGAATTGGAACAATTAAAAACCTTGGAACAAAACTAATGATTTCAAATATGCAATCAACAAGCTCACACTTTTTACTTTTGATGGTAGCAGTAGAGTTACAGCGTGAGCTTGGATTAGCAAGTTGGATACTTTCTTGAACCTACGTCCTATGTCAGAAGAAGATGCTATTAAGTTTGCAGCTTTGCATTTAGATGGGGTAGCTCATGATTGGTGGCACCATGGGATGGTGACTTTGCATCAAGACCTTATTACTACATACCAAGAATTCACTGATAGATTGGTTGAGCGTTTTGATAAAAGAGATCTAGAGTTGTATTTCAGGGATTTAGCTCAGCTGAAACAAATGGGTAGCTTGGAATTTTATATTAGTGAATTTCAGAAGCTTTCAGTTATGGTAACTAACATCTCAGAGAGAAGGCTGGTTATTCTTTTTGTTGAAGGTTTTTATGAGCCTATGAAAGGTTGGATTAAGGCTTTTGATCCCCCAACCTTGCAAGAAGCCATGAGGAAGGCACGTAGCATGGAACTTACCGCTCCTCGTAGTAAGTTCACTCCAAACAACTCAAAACTGTCCTCATCATTTAATGACAGCAAGTTTGATCAAAAGAAATTAGAAAATGTGGACCAAGGGAGGAAGTTTGCAGCACCTTTGGATAGGGAAACACTTAATGATTTGCGTAGGAGGAAGATGTGTTTTCATTGTAAGGGCCCTTATGATCAAAACCATGATTGTCTCCTCAAGCCTAAGGGTCAAAATAGGAATATGGAGTGGTTTTATGAGGGAGAAAACATGACTGATAACACAGACCAGCAAGCTGATCAAGATGATTTCGAGACTGAAAATTCAGAAAAAGGAGTTGAAAATGAAGGAGAATTTGATCTACGGGAAGCTCATATGTCTAGCATGCAAGGAGAAGGTTCTTTTAGGTTGCATGGACTCTTGGCTGGTCAAAGAGTCATTTCTCTACTTGATACAGATGCAACTCATAATTTCATAGATGCACGGTTGGTGGAGAAGCGTGGGATTCAAACTCAAGAGTTTGAAGGCATGGGATTCAAACTCAAGAGTTTGAAGGCATAAGGGTGAAAGTTGCTGATGGTAATGTGCTGACTTGTGATAGAATGATTTTAGACTTACCCATGAAACTCAATAATTATGAATTCAAAGCTGATTTTTATGTGGTTAACATGGGAAACATGGATGTGGTCCTTGGCATGACGTGGCTTCATGCAATAGGTGAATTTACACTCAACCTTAGAGATATGGAGATGAAACTCAAGGTTGATGGGACTAATCATGTTCTTAAAGCTATCAAGGCCGGCAACTTAAAATTAATCACTTAAAAGAATGGAGAGACTTATCAGACATGACATGGTGGATTGGGTAGTAGAGTGTAAACTAATGCCTACTTATGAGGAGTAGCATAAAACACCTTACCATTCAGATATTCAGGAGCTTAGAGTTAAGCATACAAAGGTGTTTAGTGACATACCTCCTGGTAGGCCTCCTGATAGAGGCATAGAGCACATCATTGAGCTTGAAGAGGGCACCAAGCCCATCATGATTACACCTTACCGGCATCCCAAGCGGTTGAAAGATGAAATTGAGAAAACCATCAAAGAACTTCTAGCAATGGGACACATAAGGCCGAGTAAGTTTCCTTTCGCTTCATCAGTTGTTTTGGTGAAGAAGAAAGATGGCACACTCAAAATGTGCGTTGATTACCGTATGCTGAATAGAAGGACTGTAAAGAACAGGTATCCCATTCCTCGCATCGATGAGCTGTTAGATGAGTTTCATGGAGCTTGTTATTTCTCCAAGATTGACTTGAGGACATGTTATCATTAGACCAGTGTTAGGGAGCAGGATATTGAGAAGATTGCATTTAGATGTCATTGTGGACATTGAGTTTTTGGTTATGCCTTTTGGGTTGACCAACGCACCAGCCACCTTTCAGTCCACTATGAATAGGGTCTTCCAGTCTCAGTTGAGGAGATTTGTTCTGGTTTTCTTCTATGATACCGGTTCTCCCCTATTTTGGCTAGGTCCTGGTCCTGGTCCGTGCCCGGTCCTGGTCCCAGCCTGGTTCGCTCTGGGTCCCACCCGGGTCCCGCCCAGGCGGCTGGGTTCCCTGTGGGTCCTGCCATGCAGGACCCACAGGGAACCCAGCCTCCTGGGCAGGACCCGGGTGGGACCCAGGGCGAACCCAGGAGGACCCGGGTGAACCCAAGCCCGTGGGTTCCCAAAAACGGGGCCCATGGGTTAGCAAGCAATTAAAAACAATAAAAAATGTAGGACCCACAGGGAACCCAGCCGCTTGGGCAGGACCCGGGTGGGACCCAGGGCGAACCCAGGAGGACCCGGGTGAACCCAAGCATGCAGGACCCACAGGGAACCCAGCCGCCTGGGCAGGACTCGGGTGGGACCCAGGGCGAACCCAGGAGGACCCGGGTGAACCCAAGCCCGTGGGTTCCCAAAAACGGGGCCCATGGGTTAGCAAGCAATTAAAAACAATAAAAAATGTAGGACCCACGGGGAACCCAGCCGCTTGGGCAGGACCCGGGTGGGACCCAGGGCGAACCCAGGAGGACCCGGGTGAACCCAAGCCCGTGGGTTCCCAAAAACGGGGCCCACGGGTTAGCAAGCAATTAAAAACAATAAAAAAACAATATTTTTAATCTTATAATTACATCTAAACCCTAATCCGCCCCTCTATGATGCATTTCATGCATCAAAACATGCATTCAACCTATTCTACTTGCATTTTTGAAGATTTTTTCTCTGCAATCAGGCTTCTTAGTTTTTGTATTTTTCTTCGAAGGTGACGACTACGAAGGTGTGAGACACGCATCAAAGGCATAGGAATCACTGGAGAAGAAAGATTTAGCCATTAAAGGTAAGTGCATCTGAATTTTTTTCAAGTTTTCAAGAATTTTTCCAAGTTTTTTTCAAATTTTTAAATTTTTTTTAAAAGTTCTTTAAAGTTTTTTTAATTTTTTTAAAAGAAGTCTTGTATATTTTTTTACACTTTGTATGCATAGTATGGGGTTATAATACCAAAATTTTAATAATTTTTTTCAATAATGTTGTGCATTCTCTTTTCATTTTAGGTGCACTATTCATATAATCATACATAATGGCTGGAACTAGAAGTGCAAGTGCAAGCTCTAGTTCAGTTGCAAATGTCCGAAATGAAAATACCCCCTTTAAAATTGATCAAGATTCACCACTTTGGCATTATACAACAATGATCAAGCCAGTGTCTGGTGGTGGGGGTTTTGTTTGGCAATGCAACCATTGTGGCACTGAGTTTACCAGCTCATACTTTCGAGTGAAAGGCCACCTTTGTTTCATCCCTGGGCGTGGAATAAAATTTTGTAAGGGATCAGATGGCAAGGGGTTGTCAAAAGCTCTAGTTTTGGGATATATTAGAGAACAAGAGGAAGCTGATAGGAGAAGTAGCAAAGCAAAGACTGATCATCCTCTTGTCCATCCAAGCTCAATGTCTAAGAGGCCTTCTAGTAGCATTGGCTCCACAAGACCAGCTGGTTCACATCCTTTCATGCAAAACCCACCAGTTGGTGCAGTAGAGAATCAGAATGTTGTGGCTTCACGGAAAAGAGGCCCATTGGATTTTGCCTTAAAAAATGAACTGAGAGAGATTGCAGATTCCAAAATTGGACGTTGCCTTTATGGCAATGGGCTTCCTTTCAACCTTGTTAGATCACCTTACTTTCGGGACATGGTGCATACTCTTTGCAATACACCTTCTGATTATGTTTGTCCAGGGTATGAAAAGGTGAGAACCACCTTATTGGCAAAGGAGAAAGCATCCATAGAGTCACAGTTGAAGGTCATCAAAGATACATGGCAGGAAACAGGTGTGACCATTGTTTCTGATGGATGGAAAGATTGTAAAAATAGGCCATTGATCAATGTTATAGCAGTGTGTCCTAAAGGGGCAATGTTTTTGAAAGCAGTGGATTGTGAGGGGCAAGTGAAAGATGCAAGTTTCATTGTCAATATCTTGATAGAATGCATTGACATGGTGGGGCCTCAAAATGTTGTCCAAGTTGTAACTGACAATGCTAAAAATTGTAGGGTAGCAGGGACTATAGTGGAGGCTACATATGGTCACATCTTTTGGACACCATGCGCAGTACACTCACTCAATTTAATCATGCAAAAGCTTGGCACACAAATTGATTGGGTGAAAAAACTATATGCGGAGGGCGAGGAGATTCAAATGTTTGTGACTAATCATCATATGTCACAAGCCATTTTCAGGACCTTCTCCAAGTTGGAGTTGTTGAAGGTAATTTATAATTACTAATTTTAAATTTTATTTTTTAATTTTTTAGTTTTAAATTTGTATTTTTTATAGACTTGCATTTGATATATGTTGTGTATTTTGTTATGTCATGTTAGGTTGCTGAAACACGATTTGCATCTCACACGCTCGTCTTAAGACGACTTCTGAAGGTGCGAGACACCTTGAGTTCTATGGTCATCAACAGCTTGTGGAGTGTATGGAAGCAGTCCCACACAGAAAGAGCTCTAAAAGTAAGAGCATTGATCCTTAGTGAGAAATGGTGGGATGATGTGGAATATGTTTTGAATTTCACTGAGCCCATCATGAGCATGATCAGGTATGCTGATACTGATCGCCCATGTTTGGGCGAGATTTATGATGGCATGGATTGCATGGTGGAAAAAATAAAAGAAGTAATAAATAGAAAAGAAAATGACCCAACGGAAACATTTTTCAAAGTTGTGCAGAAAATTGTTGTTGACCGTTGGAACAAGATGACCACCCCCTTACATCTCTTAGCATTTGCTTTGACGCCAAAATTTTATAGTGCAGAGATGCTTGCAACACCAAGGAGGGTGCCACCATATAGAGATGCAGAGGTTGCTTCTGGCTATAGGGCTGCCTTTAAAAAGATATATCAAGATGAGGAGACAAGAAATATTGTCATGAGGGAGTTTGGCCAATTTGTATCTGCAAAAAATCATGATGTTGTAGCTCTTAATGCTAGATATGGGATGGATGCTGATGAGTGGTGGTATGTACATGGTCAAGGCTCCATTTACTTGCAGCCTCTTGCAATTAAACTTAACTCCCAAGTATGTATCTTTTTATTTTTTATTTTTATAGTTTTCCAATTCCATTTGATGCTATCATATTTTTATTTTATAATTTTAATTTATAAATTTCTAATTATGTTTTAACTTTTAATAGGTTGCAAGTTCTTCTTCAGCTGAGCGGAATTGGAGTACATACTCCTTCATCCACTTAGTCAAACGTAATCGTTTGGGTGCAAAGAAAGCTGAGGATTTGGTCTACGTACACTCCAACCTTCGTTTGTTGTCACATAAGGACCCTGAATATAGTGAGGGTGTAACAAGGAATTGGGATCTAGCCCCTGATTGTGCTGATTTAGATGCTACAGTTGCACAACTTTGCCAAGTCTCTATAGACGAGGCGGTTATGGAATTTGAGAGAGACATAGCTAGTGGGAGTGGCATTCCATTTGATATTGGTTCAATTGATGCTGAATTTGAACCACTTGATGACCGTGGGCTTGGGTTGGATGCTTCAGATGAAGATGAATATGGAATTTAAATCCCATAGATGGCTTGTAATTTGAATGTTTAACTTTATACTTTATTGTGTCATGACATTTTCACATTTTGAAACTTGAAACTTGAATATTATCTTTTTTGCAAATTATGAATATGATATTACATTTATGATTTATGATATATCAATATCAGAATATTTATTGGCATTGGCAATTATGGATTTATGATTTATGATTTATCTGTTATCATTTATGTATCATTGTATGGGAAAGTTACATTGTATGTTTGATGTTTCATATTTGTATGTTTGAACTGTGAACATATATAATTTTGATGTTTGAAGTTTGAACATATATATATATATATATTAAAAAACATTAAAATATATATATATATATGTACGGACGAACCCGTACTCGTACCCAATTTTTTTTTTTTTGCCGAATCCGCGAATCCGTACCCGAATCCGAACCCGAATCCGAACCCGAACCGGTAACTTAGGTTTTCTTTGATGACATTTTGATTTACAGTAGAACTTGGGAGGAGCACCTGGTTCACTTGGATACTGTTTTAGGCATACTTGACAGGGAGTCCTTTTACGCCAAAGAGTCCAAGTGTGCATTGGGAATGGCAAAAATTTTGTATTTGGGTCACATAATCAGCAGAGAGGGAGTTCGCATGGATATTGATAAGGTTCGTGCCATTGTTCAGGGGATTTGTTGGTTTATGTGCCTTCTACTGTCGGTTTGTTAGTGGTTTTTCACGGCATGCCGCACCACTTACTGATTTGACCAAGAAGGGTGCATTTGTTTGGACACCTCTCGCATAGGAGTGTTTTGAGAAGTTCAAGCAATTGATGACTACATGTCTAGTTCTTGCTTTACCCGATTTCCCCAAACCTTTTGAGCTTCATTGTGATGCATGTGGAGAGGGTATTGGTGCAGTAATTATGTAGGATTGTCATCCTATAGCTTATGAGAGCAGGAAACTTCGGGGTCCGAAGAGGAGCTATAGTATTTATGATAAGGAAATGTTGGCCATCATGCATGCAATGGCCAAGTTCAGGCAATATTTAGTTGGTAGCAAGTTTTGTGTCAAAACTGATCATAATAGCTTGAAACATTTCCTTGGACAGCGGGATCTAAATGAGCGTCAACAGAAGCGGGTCAGCAAGTCACAGTATTATGATTTTGACATCTACTATGTCAAAGGGACTCAGAACATTGTTGCTGATGCTTTATCTTGTCGTTCCCATTTGAGCTTCATGGCAGCTGTTTTCGAAGATTGGAAACACTTGATTATAGTAGAGTATGCCAAATGGGCCTCTAGTATTATTGATGGGACAGTACAGGACATCGGGTACTCTCTTGTGAATGACCTCATCATTTACAAAGAGAGGATATTTCTAGTCCCAGGTTCTGAGGTGAAGTGCATAGTATTGAGGACTTTCCATGATTCACCTATGGTTGAACATCTTGGTTACTTTAAGACCTATAGGTAGGTACGGGAGAGATTCTCTTGGAAGGGTCTCAAGTCTGATGTTCTTCAGTGCGTCAGAGAGTGTTCTGTCTGCCAGCAGAACAAGCAGGAGCACAACTTTCTTGCAGGGTTACTTCAGCCACTTCCTATTCAAGTGGGAAAGTGTGTCTATGGACTTTATTACGGGCTTGCCGAAAGCTCAAGGAAGAGACAACATTTATGTGGTAGTCGATCGGTTGACTAAGTATGCACATTTCTTCCCGATCACGACTACTTATACAGCTGGACAGGTGGCTGATCTTTTCTTTTGTGAGGTATTCAGATTGCATGGTTTATCTCGGAGTATTGTCAGTGATAGGGACAACAGGTTCATGGGTCACTTTTGGTTGGAGTTATTTAGACTTTGCGGGACAAAGCTCACTCCGAGTAGCAGTTACCACCCCCCAGATTGATGGACAGACAAAGATTGTCAGCAAATGGGTGGAAGGATACCTGTGAAACTACATTTCAGAGTAGTAGAAGGCTTGGGTGAAGTGGTTATATTTGTGCGAGTATTGTTATAATTCCACTCACCACATGACTATTCAGATGACACCTTTCAGAGCTTTGTATGGATATGATGCTCCTAGTTTTTTGGATTTATTGATGAGCGATTGTAGAGTACCGAGTGCTGGGAATCTATTATAGGAGAACCAGGATATTATGAGAGCACTTCGTGATAATATTTAGAAGGCTTAGAATCAGCAAAAGCAATATGCTGATCAGAGGAGTGTTGAGCGATCTTTTGAGATTGGGGATATGGTGTATCTGATGCTACAACCCTACAGACATTCCTCTCTTAGGAAGAAGGGCTTAGAGAAACTCAAGCCACGTTATTATGGTCCTTTCAAGATTACCAGGCGAGTTGGCCAGGTGGCTTATGAGTTAGATTTCCATGTGTCATGCCTTAAGAAGGCTTTGGGACAACAGATAGTTCCTTCTACAGTTTTACCACCCCTAGATGATGAGGGGAAGTTAGTGCTAGTGCCAGAGGCCATTTTGGTGTTCAAAGAGCGTCATTTGCGGAGAAGTGTCATTAGGGAATTTTTGATTAAATGGAAGGATCTGCCGATAGAGGATGCTACTTGGGAGTGTGATAGCATTTTACAGCATCCAGCATTGAGTTTGCTTGAGGACAAGCAAATTTTGGGAGGGCGGACTGTAATGTCCCCATCCTAGTCAAGGACAGTGGTTTGAGGAGTTAGCCTATTTTTGGACCCTTGTAGGCTAACAGGGTATGGATAAGGGGGTCAGTGATGCAGTATCTTGAGGAGTGGTTTGTCTATTTGTTCTAGTTTAGTGTTGAGTTCAGTTCTGGTCTTCGTTTCATCAATTTCTGACATTATATGAGGATTTCCTAATTTTTAGGGAAAAACTGCTAAAAGTAGACATGGTCCTATTTTCATTGGCATGGCGAATTGTGGCCCCAGCTTCTGACAGATTCAGTTTCTGAGCAATAGTGAGGGAGATATGAATTTTTAAGTGATTCCCACAGGCAATTAATGTTTTAATGAAATATTAAAATAAAACCACAAAGTGCATCACTTAAATTTGTTTAAGTGAAAATTTAATATCTCCTAAGTTGGGCGTTGCTTTTAGGATTAAGTTGGGAACCCTAAAAGCAAGTTATGATTTTTAAAAATCTAATTGCCAAAAATCGTACTTTTTGGGTTTTTAGGCAGCCAAGATGAAATTAAACCTCATTCATTGATATTGAACATTTGACATTTCTTCTGAGCACTTGGCTATGGCGGCTAGGGTTTGAACCTGTTTTGGAGAGCGTGCATTCTTCAGAATTCAGTAGCTTTGAGATTGTGAAAGATCAATCGAATTGTTGCAGCTTGGTTGGCTTCATTCAAAAGTCAAATTGAATTAAATTGGGGCAGATTTGGCTTCTTACAAGGCAGATTTGTTGTAGGTTTCCTATTTACTGTTTTGCTGTTAATTTTTTTGTGGTTTGGAGGTTGCTTTTCCCAAACACACAGCTTGCTCATTTATTGGCGCCGTCTTCCACTGTGTGGGTGCCTTAGTATTAAATAAGAGCAGATCTGAATTGTTTCAGAATAAAAGATCAGAACTTTGAAAGTTGCTGATTGAATTCTTTTAATTCAATAAATTGGCTAAGGACCTACGGGTATGCTTCTAAAGTTTCTAGTTTATTGCTTCACTTGATTAATTTCATGTATTCTTTCAATATGTGTTGAGAATTAAAGAAACCCTTCTACAACTTCTGATTATTTCTGAAAGACAATCTCTAATATTTAAAACACACAAAAAAGAATAATAAATTACAGCAGGTTGAAGGATTGAACCAGCAAGGGTTCATCACAGCTGTGAACATCCTTGTTGATGCTACTTGTGGTGCTTCATCCACCAAGACCTTCAGTATTATCTTTTTCCCTTCCACCATGAACTCCAACTCGATCTGCTGAAAGGCCTGAATATATTGCCCAAGAGAATGCAACCATTGAATTCCCAATATGATATCGGAATCAACAATCCCTATCAAATTGGTGATTGTGTAATCATCAAGTTCAATGTGCATCTGTGGTATCCTCTTAAACCCTTCAACCATCATGACACAAAACCATGAACATTCTTCTAATGGGAATCCTTCCCTTGCTACCAAGCTATCACTCACAAAATTTGAGTTGCACCACTACCCATGAAATCTCCTTTTGGCGGGTTTAAATGAAGTTTATAGATTTCTTTCGAAACTTTGCTTGTTTTTGTTTCATATCATGAATATTTTATGCATGCAACAAAAGTACTTGCAATAGGTGAAAACAACAGAATTTATCCTATTGAAATTGTAAAGCCTTGAGTTTTATTATTGATATAGTGTAATTTGGTACTTATTACAATAATATTTAATGCTGCAATTATTCAGAAGTTTACAAGAATGCATGCACTACATACCCAGATCTGTACCCATACCCAAGTCATTAGCCAATAACGAAGGCAGCATTTTTCCGATATGTGTGCCTTTCAAGGTTTGATCTGGCGGTCTGTATAAAGAATGCAGCCTGTGAATGGCTGCCGCACACCTGCAATTCCAGCCAAGTCTGCGATTTGTATTTCCAGCTGTCTGTTGGCCACCAAACTGAATATGAAGCACAAATGTGGTCGCCCACCTATAGGCAACTCCTCTTTGAATTCCTTCATAAATCTGAACTGCAAGTTGAAGGCTGCAATTAAGCCAAAATGGTAAGGACTTCATTAAAACATTGACCTGGGGTATCGTCCAAGTCAATCGACAACTAGGGGTTTCGTCCTGGAATAATCACTCAGAGTGGCGATTCCCAGAGAAAAGATCATAAAAAGATTATCAAGTCATGAATGAATAATTCCCTAAGCTCCACGATGCTTTTCTTATATATTCCCTTCTCTCTGTCGACTTTCTTTTAAATATTAACATTTAAATGTTAATAAACTTAACTTAGCCGGCCAATATTAATACTTCTTCCACCTTCAATTATAAATCAACCCAAGGCACCATATGTTTAGCTTACGCTTATAATGTTTCATGTGTCCAAACACTTAGCCGCCTCCAATATTGATAAATATTTCAATTAAAGCCTTAATATAAATAAATCACCGAAGACTTTGATGTTCCCTTCATTAATCAAATATGAATAAATAAATACTAGAGCTTTTTGGTCCCTCATAGTTAATTATTGTTTTATTCCCTTAATTAATCTTGCTTTATATCCTTGGCTCAAAATCAGGGACATTAGAATCCACCAAACATGTCACTGCTGTCCATTAACCACTCCCCTTACTCTATATGGCTGATGCGTAGAATTTCCTGAAAGTAAAGCTGTGGCACTTTGTACTAAATCTTTAGCATCATGCTCCTCATTGTGACTTTCCGAAGTATCATCAATAGCATCATCAACATCAGATGTAACTTCAATATAATGCAATTGTCCTTTTCCACAACATTTATGACCAGCACTCATGGCTCCTTACAAGTGAAGCACAACTTCCTACGCACCTCATTGTTAATCTCAAAATCCAACTTCTTATCTTCTTTACTTGGCTTGAATGGAATTTTGGACTCCTCTTGAAACACCACCTTCTACTTGTCCTCATGATTGTGTTTTCCAAGGTAAAGCTATTCTTAGTCACTGAATCTTTCAAATCAAGGGTTTTTTTAATAGCATGTTGCAAGGTATTTGGACCAAATGACCTTACCAATCCTTTGAGAGGTTCAACTAAGCCTTCAACAAATAGAACAATGAGCCTTTTTTTAGTTACATCCGGTACCATCACTGCAAGCCTTTGAAATTCTGCTACATAATCCTCCACCTTGCTCTCTTGTTTTAGCTATGCTACGTCTTTGAAATGAATTTCTGGATCTGTCCTATCAAACCTCTCAATCAACCTTTGGCTAAATTCTTCTATGTTGGAAATAGAGTCATGCCCCTGGGTCACCATTCCATGATACCACCATTTGTGAGCTACTCCCTCCAAATGCAGGGTAGCAAATTTAATAGCCTCCTCTTCAAGCATGGGATTCAAAGAGAAATATGTATCCAGCTTTTGTAACCATGCCCTTGCTGATGAACTACTTGTCCCATCAAAATTGGGGATTGTGATCTTCCCCAAATGATGCTGAATGTCCTTCCATTTATCATATCCCTTCCTCCTTTTTTCTTTTGTTTTCAGTCCACAGTACTTAGTGAAGGTCATGTCATCATGGATTGTTGCACTCAAAGCATTGTATTCATCATGAAGTCGGTCCATCTCATTAGCTTGGTCAAGTTGTCCTTTTCCCATATCTTCCTTTGACAAAAACTTGGCCCTGAATGACCTATTTTTTGTTGATGCTCTTTCTCCTTCTGCTGTAGATCTCTCCTCATTATTGTTACTATGTTTGCCTCTGTCATTTGCAATTCTATTAACATCTTGATGCTGATTGAGACCCCTAAATAATTCCACCATTTCTGTCATGGTTTCTAAAATGCTAACATGGAACTCTTTAGGCCTTTTGAAGAAAGCTTCTGCAATGTCCTCTTTATCAGCCATAGAAACCCCCCCTTTTTTTTCCATGCCGCTGATACTCAATCTCCCTCTCACTCATTCACCTTCCCCAGGGTAGCAGGATCAGAGGCTCCGATACCACTGTATTGTCTTTCCTTAAAACAATTACCAGAAATTCTTACACTCAGACACATTAATCAAGTATAGCATCATTTTAAATCTCAGATGCCACAGAAATACACTAACTCAGAAAACATAAACTTCGACGCTACTAACTTCTATAAATTAAGTTCATTTCTAGAATGGCAAGTGTCTGTTACAAATTAGGAATCCACTAAAAATTCACAAATCATTTGCCCTGTTTGGGAGGAAGGAAAGAAATTACAGCTCCAGAATTATTGAAGATCATACAATATGATTCTTACTTCTGAAATATTGAATAGGTTTGATGCAGACCTGGTGATTGCAATCGCTATACCTCAACGGCCCAATTCGATGCCTTTATCTTATTTTTCCTGTGTTATCTGGAGTCGAGTAGCCTGGCAGGGAATGACAGATGCTTGCATTAGAAGGCGTAAGCAAAGCTTTTGCTGTGACTTTCAGACTTCGTGTGTTCAGAAGAGATTCCCGACTCACACGACCTCACTTTGCCACGACTTAAAATTCTGTTGTGGTCCACTGCTACACTCGTCTCTTACTACCATACATTGCAGGTGTGATTCTTCTCACAGTGCGTGCGGATTGTCCAGGTCCTTACCACAGTTCCGCCCAACACAATGAATCAATATTTGCCATGGAATGGAAAAAGCCAATAATATTAACTTTGATATATCGGGCTTGTTTGAGCCTACTCCTTGATTAGTTCTCGCAATTATCATTCCCTACGCCAATACTTGTAATAAAACCCTATAATAAATCAGAACCCACAAATAAACCGTTATTCAATATGACTCAATATGAGTCAGTTTATATAATTCATCCGCAGAAATAAGCGATGGTAATAGCCTCGATCAAATGATTACAATTCCCAGCTTATAATATTAATGTGCTGCCGATAGCCCAAACCACATCTTCACAATAATATTAGAATATCAGTCAAGATGCAATATGCGGCAAACTATAGAGAAATTTACCCAATTGGATCCCATTTATGATATGCCAAATTTTTGAAAAGCAATATAGTAAATAAAGTAGTTGCATATATTCAAGCCGCAGAACAAATATAATTCACAATATAATAACCTTATTTCCCAACAAGAAAGATATCTTTATTTCTGAAACAAACTTTTGATTCTTACAAATTTGTCTCCAACGGAGACTTCACAAATTTGGCCCTGATGTAGACTCTGTCGCGAATCCAGCTCTTTGGAAGAACCGGGTTTTCGTCCAGCCCTTCGTTACTCCTGAAGGTTTTTGTCTCTTGAAATATATTAAATCATTTATCAAGTCAAGTATGCCTTCCTTCTTTCATTCAGCCTCCTTATAAAGATCTCCAAGAAACATCGAGAACATTAGGCCGACTTGGCTGACATAAATAATAATATTTTGGAGAATTTTATTTAGTATTATGTTACTAATAAACAAATTAATATTAAGTCATCATTTGAATATATCTTTTATTTTTTTTGATAACTCAGTAAAAATCAATTTAATTAATTGTCACTTAAAAATTGGGGACATTACATTATCATTGTAAATAATTTAGATTATGCTTTTTTTCTTGTTATCCAATTCTTTGTTGAAATTTGTAGGCTAGTTATTGAACTTATTGAAATTGCAGGCAATTGCAGATACTCCATCGTTCATTTTTCTTTGGGTTGGTGATGGTGTGGGACTTGAACAGGGACGTCTTTGTCTCAAAAAGGTATTTTTATATGGCTTTAAAAACTGCAGACAATTTTCTTCTTAATTTTTAAAGCTTCTGAAAATATCTGGAAAGTTCTCATATTCCTTAAATTTGATCTCTCTTCACCAAAATCTAATATGATTTATCAGAAGCTGAAGTCTTTCACACTGTGCTGATTTGCCCATCTTATTCCCCAACTCATATAATCGATTTTCTATGGAGGTCAACATAGGTTTACAGGGTGCTTGCTCAATATTAAAAAGTGGAATTGAGAATCTATATTGTTAATAAGGAAGATGATATTCTATTTTACCCGTAGAATCTTTTTATGAATCATCTTTAAATGCCAAAAATGTTCTGAGTTTCAAATTTGATTATAAGCCCGTCATATTTGAATATCTTACTTATCTCTGCTCTTCACAAACACAGGTTTTTTTTAGAAGATTAAGGTTAACTAACCGTTATTATATGCACAGGCATAACTACAGTGGCATTAAGGATGTTGTGATAGTTTGAGTTTGCTCACAAAAACCCCTTTATTACCACTTACTATAAATTCAAACTTATACTTCCCTTTTCTTATAGTTGATTTGTAGAGTGGTTTTGTCCATGGTAGGAAAATCCTCAATTCCATTGTAACTGTTCATGAAGTGAATATTGTATGAATAAAAATAAGAAAGCTAGTCAAATTCTTAAGTTGGATATGGACAAGGCAGGGTAGGGTATCTTGGTTATTCCTAGATAGAGTGTTGGAATTTTTTTTGATTCCAACAACAGTTGATAGGATTGATTCAATTTCTATTGTGCATCTCCTACCTTATGTTCTTGGTTTTGTTTAATGTATCCCTCGCTGGATTATTCATTAGTAGTAGAGGGTTGCGATAGGGAGATCTTACCCCTCCTCCTTTGTTATCATGGCTGAATTTTTAGGAAGAATGTAATATTGCTATGGGAATATTGCCCCAGATTTTCACCATTTCCCAACTGAATAATTTAATCAAACAGTTGATTTGACTAAATTGAGAGAAGTTTCAGATTTCAAGAAAAATAGCATAATGCATTGACAAGGACGTTTAATAGTAAATATTGCTTATTTCCTCCAGCTCAATATAAGCTTTGCTCAGTAATTGCAGAAATAGGATGTATTAAGTTGACCTTTATTTGATACAGATGTGTTGGCATAGAATTGATATGAAATCCAATACGCATTGCAATTAAACTCAGAAATGAACAGCAGATAAGGAGTTGGAAATGCTTGTCAACATAGCAATCTTTGATGTATGATGAGCAGCAATTTAAAGATTCCCATCACTTCTTCCAAACAGTGTCAAACATCCATCCTGAGGTCTGACCAGCAAAAGGGACTGAAGTTCATGATCTCAAAATGCAAAGCTTTTATTATATGTTCAGTTCTGTAATCGATATTGCATCAAACAACATTTTTTTTTTAGACTGTAGGAATCGGGAATAGTACCCCACTATAAACTGCAGTGCGCGGATTGAACTTTTTAATGTGACCGATTACGCTGGCGTGACACATCCTTCGGTACCACGTGGGCTGGGGGGAGACTAGACCTCGTGACTTTGTGCTTTACTATTGGAAGCTCTCGCCAATCAAGCTAGGCCCTCAGCCTTAATCAGACAACAACTTTACAATGCATAGAGCAATCTGAAATTATATTTCCAGCACTCTGAAATATGTATTAACTCTTAAAAATAGCTCATATTTAATTCCATGTTCTTGTGTAGACTCCTACGCATATGGTAGGAAGTGCTGTGTCAAGAGGAGAAGGAATCACAACTGAAGGCTTTCAATGATATAGCAAATATTCAGGCAAAATTTATGATGTCCCTAAGCGAAGGCTCACGCTGCTTCACTCGCCATGAATATCTCAAGCCACAAACATTAAGGAAGATCCCTCACTAGAGAGAAACTTATGCAAAGACGAAATACAAGTTAATGTGCAAAGACAAGGGGTTGCGCCAATTATAGTAACTCACACCCGAGAAGAGCTGTAGCCAAAAAGGAATACATGCCAAATGTGTATTATAAAGCATCAGAAATATTCATTCTCCTCGCAGATATTTAAGTGCCAAAATATTTGATTATTCTAATCTCCCAAATAGTAATCTCCTCATGCCAAGATAAGATAGAGATGATAATCTCCTCATGCCAAGCTACTACTAGTGGGCAACTCATGGAGCTCCATGTCAAACTCAGAACTAATAGGGAAAAGTCATGCTAAAGACAAAGTCAGGAACTCCAAGCACTTTATTTCAAATACTCACACCTTCTGAGAATAGACAATAACATCAACTCAGCCAGAGATATGCTCTACGGTAATATAGATAATGGAGCAGGTAGAAGTTATAAAGCACCACTCTGAGAATCTTCATGATATAAAGGAGGAAATCATGCTTTGCAAAAGAAAAGCCACGCTAGGTAGAATAAATATACTAGTTCTGCTTCACGTCTTTAGTGCTTCCCAAAATGTCATTTGGTCTCCCATTTGAAAGATTCAAGAATTATCTTCAAATATTTCAATCACTGATGATGCCCATGATTATATTATGTTTGCGCCCAGCTCACATCCATGATTACCAAAATGGCTACGGCTAGCCCTTTTCGATGTAGGTGTTTGTCTTTATTGGGAGCATAAGCTTTTTGACTTCAGGACGCTTCACCTTTATTCACCATGGGAATCGATATTTGAAAATAATATTTTTGAATATTGCTATGACTTCATTTTCTAATGCCATGCCAAAATCAATAGGAACATCGATCGTAACAATTTTCAAATCAGCCCACCAAAATCTATTTATCCATTTAGAATGGAATACAATATAATTTTTGCAAGGAATACCAATATATCACAAAAATTATCTTAAACTACAAATTTTGCCTTTGAAAGAGACCTCATAAAATTTCCTAACCAGTGATGTTATTTACAAATGTGAAATCTATGTGACTCTGCCAGATACCAGTTAGGGTGGATAGTTTCACCATGCGTCCTCAAGAAGCTAAGAATGGACAAGTTCCAATCCCCAAAACCATGAAGGTTTCAATTCAAAAGAAAGAATAAACTCAACATATCTCCATCTAGCCTCTCGCTCCTCTTTTATAACCTTCTTGGAAACTCTTCATACCCTTTCAATTTCCCTCTCTCTTCATATTTCCCTTTCTTTTTAATTTTTCATTTTAGCTTGGGAAATAATAAAGTGCCCTAATTATAATGTCTCATTGACATAAAGTGGTCACTTAACTTAGGAATTAATGACCTTATTAAATTAATTAGATCTTAATTTAAATTACTTAATTATATTTCTAGACCACATAAAAAAGGGACATTACGAAGAAGCTATGTGGCTGAGCTAAATAGAGGAAGGATAAAACATATTGAACTTTCATCATTTGTCAATCCTATATCTCATCAACAATTTGTTGATGATACTATTTTCTTGGGTGAAAATTTAGTGAGAGAAAACAAGGTTAAAGGATTTTTAGAGAATTATGTGATTTTTTAAGACAAATGGTTAATGGGGAGAAGACTCTCTTTTTCTTTTTCAACACGCCCCTTGATAGACAAAGAAGGATTGCTTGATTTTTGGTCGTCAATTTAAGGACCTTCCTTTTGTTTACCTAGGTATTACTTTGTTTAAAAGCAAAATGCCCTAGAGTTTTTGTAATTGTCTACTGGAAATTTTTTTAGAGGAAGTTGGTTGTATGCAAAGACTATTAGCTTAGCTAAACAAGTTGAACTTTTGAAAAGTAACCTTCAACATGTCTATTTTCAAACTTCCTTCCCCTCAAGATTGTTGCAAAGTTTGAGCAAATCTAAAAAAAAATCTTTGGATGGGAATTGAAGACAAAAAAAGATTTTTCTTGGTCTATTGGGTAGTCTCCCAAAGAAGCCAACAAGCTGGAATTAGGAAGTTGAGACCTTTAAATAAGGTTCTTGCTAAAATCTGATGGATATTATTGAAGGATAAGGTTGATCAGGGTGGAATTACGAAGGCAAAGTATTTGGACAATAACAAGTCTCTTAGAATTCTCTCATATGATTCCTTTCCGTTTGGTTTTGATTGTGGTTGGTGAAGGAAGAGAACTTTTTTGGAAGAGGACAAAATGGAGCGTAGGGTTAGGAAGCCGTGTTCTCTTTTGGGATGATGCTTGGTTGCTTAATTGTCTTTAGCCTCTTTGGATAGTTTCTAGTCTCTAAGTGTGTCCTTAAAATGTTCGAAGGGGGGAAATGTGTTGTTCACCATATTGAAATAAGAGAGTTACTAAAAGTCTAGAAAGATACGAGGCCAAATACGCTTCCAATGAGGTTATCTTACAATAGGTCAACTTTTTATTAGGTCTATAGAAGGGTTAATTTGTGTCAAATAGATAGAGAAGATAGCTAGCTTGGTTAGCGACGCTAGATGGTTCTTGGTGTGGCTCCACATGTTTTTCTTTGCTCCTTGATCCATTGTTGGATTGTTTTCCTCGGTCACAAATATTGATTTTAAATCTTACCCTGAGGTCAATTTGTTCTTTTGGTTAGTTGTCTAGAATAAGATCCTTATCCGTGTTAATCTAGTTAAAAGAGTTGTCTAACTCCCTAGGAAATGTGTTGTATGTAAGAGTTGAACTAGACTGTCCTTTGGCTAGGGTTATTTGGAATTTTTCTGTTAGCAAGTTTGCAGGTAAATGGATTCAATTGGCTTCAATTTTGGATTTGGTTTTTCAATGGACAACAACCTTTAATAATTAATAACAAAATTTTGCCATTTCATTAGTTAAATTTGAATTTAGGTCTCCATCTCCAATTAGATAACAAACTACTGCATTCACCTTAACTACTTGCTTTGTTGTTTTCTATCCATATATGCAACACATGTTTGGAAATGCATTATTACCTTTAAAATTCTGCTTGTAGTATTCTCAGGTTTTTTGGCTTGGGTATTCCTCAACTTGGTCGAGCTTGTTGGAGATGAAATAGATATTGCCTCATTAGTTACATGTGGGGTCTTTATCAAAGAATGTTTGAATAGGCTCAACAAATAATTTAGATATTAGTTCACTTAGGTGGTAAATTTGCAGTTGAACCATAGCTCCCAGAAATCACCAACAAGTAAAATACCTGTCACAAAGATAGATCAAAAGCAACTAATTTGCTGAACAACTTGAGATTTGTATTGATGCAATAGCCTGAATGAATGATTACAACGAATGGTCAATCCTTATGAAAGAAATGGAGAAAGAAACATCAAATCAAACCTTAGGTGAGGAATAGATTAAATTGTGACAAGTGTCCTCATCCTATGCAATGAAACAACATGGCCTAAAAATAGTTCAATCTAAAATAGGAAAATCACTCCTAAGTTTAGCTTAATTGAATAAAGTAAAAGGGGACCTAATTAATTCATTATGATCAATTAATTAATTAGGTAATTAACCTATTTACTCTAATAACCCCCCTTAAGATCAACTTAGGGATAAGCTTAAAACCTAATCATTTATGCTATGAATAGATGCACGAATGGGTTTATTCTACAAGGCTTGATGATGTACCTATGTACAAACAAATGGAATATCTCATAACCGGAGAAAAGGAGAAAACCTCATGGGAAAAAAATCCTCTCCAAAAGAGAGAAAAAAGAAATAAATGCATACATGTGACAAAATAATGCAGGACTCAACATGTCCCCCCAAGTATTGCTTCAGTCGTATGAGTACAATCAAGATTCACCCATAGGAGAGAAAGGTAGAGACGATGAAGTCCCCCTCCTTAAGGAAGTAGCTCCTTTGCCAATAGTGAATGTCCGAAGAAGAATGCTGATGATAACTCAAGATCAGCAAACAATGTTCCTCCCTTTTGTAACAAACAAATCCAATGGTGGATGTAGAAGAAACTCCCTAAAGAGAAGAGGTCTCCTAATGAGTGCCTCAGAATAATGCTCAAGTAGCCACATGTCGAAATCAAAAGATGCCAACTCAAATGAAGCAAACCCAAATAATTGTGTAAATACCCATAGAACAACCTCAGAGGCAATGATGAAGTGATGATAGGTAGGTTAAGGCAACATCCTCCCCTATA
Organism: Cryptomeria japonica; assembly: GCF_030272615.1. Classification (NCBI taxonomy): domain Eukaryota; kingdom Viridiplantae; phylum Streptophyta; class Pinopsida; order Cupressales; family Cupressaceae; genus Cryptomeria; species Cryptomeria japonica. Next base: position 717,501,602 of record NC_081412.1, read on the forward strand.
TTTGCAATGTGTGACTCAACAAATAACTCTACAATGTTTGGCAAGAATTCATCCCACAAGGTTGAAATTGGAAGATAACGAACATGCCGTTGAGCTGAATTGCTCGTAAAAGATGCAAGAAGTGGAGGTGGAAGCTCGAGACAATTCTCATGAACCAAGGTGGATATGGAAGTACACATAGCTTCAAGTGACCAAACTTCTCAGCGATCCACTTTGGATGTGTGAGTGTGAACTAGTCAATGGAACTTTAAGCTCATCTAAAGAAAAATGAGAGAACACATACAATCGAGAGGTCTTGACGTTTTGGATAGCTTCAATGGTATGATGTGTTTTTCTGTACCTGCGAGAGGACTTATGTACTTTCTTACTTCAATCTCAATGGTTATGACGTTCTTCAAATGATGTTGCAATATTGCTCCTTTCTACTTCTACTGATTGTTTATAAAAAATCGAAAAAGAGTGAAGTTTAGGAATGCTATTCTAGAGTGTAAGACAATGGCGATCATAAGTGAACTCAACTAAGCTTTGCTTCAACATCTTTGAACATCTTCACAATGCTAGTGCAATCTTCTAGGGGTAGCTGAAGGATTTTCAAATCACTAACTTCAAACATGGACACCTTCGAAATGAAGCATAGCAATGATGAAATAGTAATTGAAGTTAAGTTTGGGCTAAATGATTCTAGTTGACCACACAAGGTAAGTTTGCAATCAACAAACTGCTAGTAGTATGGATAATGGAGCTTCACTTTCAATCATGCACGTGTATCTTTCGCTCATAAAGCAAATTCTATTCTAATTTTTTTTTGTCCTTTCAAATATAAGCTCTCACAAAAGGTACGAAGAAACAAGCAAATGCTTCAAAACTCAATAAGTCACCAACACTTCAATGATTTTATTAATTTCTGAAACATCAAGCAACAATGCTTCAAATTCTTTTGATTGATCTCCTTCTTTGATTTCTAATCTCTCATATCTAATGAGATGCAAAATGAAATGAGTTGAGCTTATATAGAGCTCTTTATCACAATGGATGGCCAAGATTAAATTGAAATTTGGGGCCCAGATTTTGCCACCTAAACCCTAATTAGGGTTTGTTGTTACAAAATACCTAACTTATTACAAAACATTAAATGCTAGCCAATGGGAATATGACATCCTTTTGGCACAAAATACGAGGAAAAATCGTCCAATAGAAAAAATGATGCCACATAGGATCATAACAAACTTATTTCTAGAGTCTTGTTGCCCTTATCCTTTTCTCTTTTTGCAAATTCAATGAATTTGGACGTCGTTGATTCTATCTTGGTTATGGGGACTTGTTGATGTGCCTTTTGTACACGACCAAACACAGAATAAAATACCTAAAGGTACCTTATCCTTTCTTGAACAAAGTTTCCCGATTGCTGAAGATCTCGCCGAAGGATCAGTCGGAGTAACTCCAAGGTTCTTGTATGTAGGTTCTCTACGTGTGGATAAGCTTCTCGTGGTATGATGTGATTTTGCTGGAATCACAAGGGGACTTACTTTTGACTGCTTGAACGTCTGATTTGCTTTGGATATTGCTGGAACGTGAGATTTTACTGGTCCTGGATTTTGAAAAAAAGGAAAAAGGAGAAAAGTTGAAACGGGATCTATTTCTAATACTAAGAATGTAAGAGCAACGAATGACCTTTGATGAAATTCTAACTAAGTCTTGCTTTGATATCCCATGACCATCTCCACAAGGTTAGTGCGATCTTTTGAGGAAAGCTTTATGAAATTCAGATCACCGCTACAAGCATGGACACCATCAGGCTGATGCATATCAATGAAGAAGTGACAATTGAAGTTAAGCTTAAGCTGAATGATTCCAGTTGACTACACAAGGCAAGTCTGCAATCAACAAACTGCTAGGAGTATGGATATACATATTTCGCCACCGATCATACACATTTCTTCCACTCACCTAATAACATGAAATCGAATTTGAGAAGTATAGAGACCATGCAAATTGTTGAATCGACCCATAGAATTCACCATTTCTTCAATGAAGTTTACAAGTCCTTTACAACAACATCTTGGCAACAATCTTTGCCTTCTCTTTCTACTCTACTCTAACTATTTCCTATTCTCTGACTATTCACTATTATCTATTCTCTATCAACCAACTATTAACTATTAGCTTGCTATCAACTTTTACAAATGAGGAGCCAGGGCTTTATATAAAGAACCCATTACAAACAGAGGGCTCTGATTGATTTAGAATCAATGGCTAGGATTACAAGGTAGAAACCCTAATTAGGGTTTGTTACAACAAACTTCCTTAGCCAATTAGAAAATTACATTCCAAGAGTGAGGACCAATAGGAAGCAGGGGTAGGTGCCTCGAAGTTTGTGCCGTCCCCGATGAGTCAGGTACATTGAATCTGGACATGTTGAGGTGGACCAATCCGACTGGAGGAATGATGACTGGGATGCCACCTTGTCTGACACTTGTAACTTGGTTGATGTTCAATTTGATGAGGCTGAGAAGCTAACTTTAATTAACTCTCCTGATACTATCCGCTTCTTCAACGTACCCTGGTACCGACCTTGGTTGAGTCTCCTTTGTCTTTGATGTGTTTGATGAATGGAGTACCTCTCCTTGACTCCCATGTGTCTAATGAAGTTTCCTAATTGTCAAGTCATCCTTCTTCGGAAGTACACCTCCGCCTGGGAGTGCTGGCAAAGCCTTTCTTGGTCATCTTGTGATTCCTTAGTGTGGCGAAGTGAAGGGCTTTGGAGATAGCTGGCAATTCCTTGAACACCTTGAGTCTTCCAATGCTTGTGGAACGTTCTTGACGATGATGGACTGGAAGTGGTCGTCCTCGATGATGTTGGACTGGAATTGGTCGTCCTTGATGATGCTGGACCGGAATTGGTCGTCCTTGATGAAGCTGGACTAGAATTGGTCGTCCTTGATGATGTTGGACTGGAAGAGGTCGTCCTTGCCCTGGCCTGGTTTTCTCCATCTGCAAAATATACCAAAAGGTGATTAAGTACATATGACATGTTCATTTCAACAAAGCATTTTCACCTTAAATCATCAACAAGAAGACTTTAAAATAAAGTTCGTTCAAAATCCTTCCCAGGGATAGGCCCTATAAGAATTTCGCCTTGGACCCTTTGGAAGGGTCAGGAGCGAATTTTGCATTCCAGGATAATTCTATCACTTGTTTACTCCAAAATTCCTCCCAAGGCAAACATATGATAGCTTTCCTTCCTCCAAAGCCTAGGGATCCATGCTTTGACCTTTATCATGAGCAAGTTAGGTGAAATTGAGAATTTCGCCCTGGACCCTTTGGAAGGGTCAGGAGCGAATTTATTGGTCATGGACAAAACACTCACTTCTTTCACTCACAACCTCTTCTAAGACATGCTTGTGGCAATCTCTAAGCCCAATCTACCTTGATCACTGTCTTGGTCTAGCACAAATTTGGAAGAAAAAGGACATTTGGTGAATTTCGCCCTGAAATTCATGATTTGCTTGTTTTCTTTAACCAAGGTCTATCTTTTTCACTTTCTATACTTGGACTCTTATCCTTGGATCCTTCTCCCATGTTTGCAACATTTTGTCTGACTTCAAAATGACTAGAAAAGAGAATTTCGCTAGAAATCATGGCTAGGGACAGGACCAATAATGGATTTCGCCCTGGACCCTTTGGAAGGGTTAGGAGCGAATTTCTTCCTCTAGCCCAAAATCATCATTTTTGGAGACAACAATCCATTCAAGGGCAATCTCAAGGGCTTCTATCACCTTGGTCTAGGCCTGACTTGGCACAAATATGAAAGGAATAGGTGGTTTTTAGGAATTTCGCTCTGGACCCTTTGGAAGGGCCAGGAGCGAAATTCATGATTTGAGCTTATTTTCTCATTCTCTCAACTCCAATCCGCCTCCAAGACCAAGGATACATCGCCTCACTCCTATCTAGGCCATAAAAACCAAAAACTCAACTTGTCTTGCAAAGAAAATAGGTGATCCTAGGAATTTCACTCTGGACCCTTTGGAAGGGTCAGGAGTGAAATTCTTGATTTGGCTCAATTCCTTCATGTTCACGGATCACCAACAAGTCAAAGTTTTGCGCAAGGACTTCTCCAATCTTACACCATCCTGACCCACACTTGACTTAGCATAAAATTGAGAAAAAAGGGTGGTTTTGGGGAATTTCGCTCTGGACCCTCTGGAGGGGTCAGGAGCGAAATTCGAGATTAGGACACAATTACATCTCCTTCTTCCCTTGCTATGCCATTATTCTCACCTTTGGACTCCTTCCTCATGAAGACAACACTTGTTTGACCCCCAAGAAGGCCTGGAAGGAGAAATTCGCTCAAGACCATGGCCAAGGACAGGACCCATTTGGATTTCGCTCTGGACCCTTTGGAAGGGTCAGGAGCGAAATTCATGTCCTAGCTCAAAATCATCATTGTTGATGGCAAAAAATCAACTCCAAGGCATGTCTAGGGATCCTTCTAAGCTCTATTCATCTTTATCCATGCTTAGCTTGACACAAAATGAAAGGAAAAGGTCGATTAGTGGAATTTTGCTTTGGACCCTTTGGAAGGGTCAGGAGCGAATTTTCTTTTCTAGGACAAAATCTTCACCTTTCATCACTTTCAAACATTCCTAAAGGCAAAACATGTCCATTCTTCCCGTCAACATGCCTTGGATATTAAAAATTTGATCAAACAAGGAAGAAAATGAGGTTTATTGAGATTTTCGCTCTGGACCCTTTGGAAGGGTCAGGAGTGAAAATCATGTCTTAGGCTTGGTTGTTCATTTTTTCAACTCCAATCTTCCTTGGGAGGCAAACATAGACCATTCTTCTTGCATCTCCACCAAGGTCCTGATCTTGTCTAAGGGGAAGATGAGTGTTTTCAAGAATTTCGCTCTGGACCCTTTGGAAGGGTCAGGAGTGAAATTCAATTTTTAGGCTAAAATCCTCCATTTCCTCCACCTCTAGTCATTCCCTTAGGCAAAAACATGTCAAACACTTCCATACATGCCTTAGAAACTAGGAATTTGGTCTTGACAAGTGAGAAATTGAGGTTTGAGGGGATTTTCGCTCTGGACCCTTTGGAAGGGTCAGGAGCGAAATCCCTACTCTTGGCTAGTTTCTCACTTTCTTTCATCTCATTCTCCTTCAAACTTGATCAATTCGACTTCCTTTCACCATAATCAAGGCAATCCACCACCAAATAAGCTCAAAACAAGGTCCTTCTAGTGCTCAAGGTAAAATAGAGGGTCAAAATAAGGATTTCGCTCTGGACCTTTTGGAAGGGTCAGGAGCGAAATTCATCCTTTAGGTAAAAAATCTTCATTTTTTCATGCGTCCAACCACCTTTCAAGGCAAGAACACCAAAAGTTAACCAAACCAAGGAAGAAAATGAGGTCTACAAGTATTTTCGCTCTGGACCCTTTGGAAGGGTCAGGAGCGAAAATCATGTTCTAGGCCAAAATCCTTCACATTTTCACATTCCATCACTTCAAAACTAGAATGTTGGTCTAAACAAGGGAGAAAATGAGGTTTATAAGGATTTTCGCTTTGGACCCTTTGGAAGGGCCAGGAGCGAAATCCATCCTTGGGCTCAAATTCTGACTTCATTTTCACATTTCTTCACTCCAAATAAGTGTTTTGCCTTCACAAATGCCTGGGAATGAGCTAGTTCATGACTTTGGGCAATGTAGAATGTCTTATGGAGAATTTCGCTCTGGACCCTTTGGAAGGGTTAGGAGCGAAATTTGACATTTTGGTCTCTCCGTCAGGATTCATGTATGGAATATAACATTTAAGTATAAGTGACATTTCCTTATATCTTTCTTCTTTCTTATACTCTAAGTTATATTCCATATATACTATCAGGATGTTTGAGAGTGGTTTTGGACCTCTAGGAGTTATAATGCAAAATCTAGTTTTTGGAGGATTCTTTAGTTTTCCAGACTTAGTCAAATTTCAGGATCAGGAAGACATTCCAGACTTAGCCAAATTTCAGGGCATTTGAAGATCAGGATGACATTCCAGACTTCATCACTCACCAACTTGACCTAGCTCAGACCTTCAAGGATGATACTCACTCACCAAGCAAGACACAATTAGCAACAAGAGCAAAACCAAGCCCTAAGGAAGACTTTCAAAGAAACCCTAACCTAGAGCATCCACTGACTCACCTTTAGCTAAAGCAGAGCCTGCCATCCTAGTGATCCCTCTGGCAACACTCAGCATGCAAAGGCTAATAGACAAACCCTAAAAAACCTAGAAAGCAAACCCCAGAAAGCAAAAAAGTAGGGGTCCCCATTTGCAATGGGGCGATGTGTGAATATGTCACAACAAGACTGTAGGTAGATTCTCCAACTGCGCTTCCAGGTAGCTGATTTCATCCAAGCTGGTGGTGAAGGTTTTATCCCAATCCGGTCCAAAGTCTCTAGTCTTGCTGGCAAGTGCAGTGAATGAATGGATAGCATCCAGCTGTCCCTCGGAAGGCATTTCATTTGGTTCAAAGTGTTGATTTTATACTTCCAGATTAATGTAAAACTTAGAAATCAGAATTTAGTTTCTAATTAAATTGTTTGTTGTAAAATTTAAAGATTTCTCGATCTAGGCATAGCATAGAAATGAACAAACACAATTACCTTGGGAAAACCTCCTAGGAGGAAAAACCCAGCCAGAAAAGATCCTCAGATCTGATTATGGATTATATTCATATAATGATTACAACACTTATCTCAAGTACTTGAAGATGTCTGAAATGTTTGCTCTTAGGGCTGATGAAATCAACAATAGGTCTGCACTTTCATGAGCATCAGGTCTGCACCTTAAACACACCAACCAGCACTCAGGCTCATACCCTAGATCTGCACTTTTAGTGCATCTTAAGTCTGCACTTTTGCTTGAGACTGGACTGCAACTTTGGCACCTTGGACCTAGATCAGTTCGCCCTCCTTATGATGGTATTTGCACTTGAAATTCGCATCTTTAATGACAGATATAATTCACTAATATTGCTTCTTCAAACTTCGCATTTAGCAGATGTATATTTCGCATGGAGAGATCTGTGAGTGAATAATAATGTGAGGTTGACATTTATTTATATGTGGAGTGAAGTCTTAGTTAGGTCGGCTTTACTTAATAATTAACTTTGTATTTATTATTTTCCCTTTTAGCGAATTGCCTTGACTGAATAGGGTCGGCCCTATTTAGGAACACGTTGAGTGTGTGACGTGAGGTTTAAGTAGTGCCGTGAGGTATAGGGCCCAGCCCTACACGTTGAAGAAAGGGGCCAGCCCTTTGGGCAGATTCCAATGTTGCCCAAGGCAATTGGAATCCGCCATTCCATAATTACAATCAACACAAAGAAGAGAATCTTCACTTTATCTATCAAATCTTCCACAACACAGTCAACTCCTTCATCCTTGTTCCTCTCAAGAATAATCTCAGCCACCTCTAGGATCTTATCGTGTATTGTGTTGATTGCTTGATCAACTTGAGTGCAGCCAAGATTGACGTCTTCAAATATGAGTCTCCTCATGCGAAGCAAGTTATACCATAGATGGAAATTAGTTGATTGCCAATCCTTTAGTATCTCTTCACTTATCAATGTCTCTCTCGGTGTAGTCTTCATTACTTGCAATATAGGGATGGTGAAGTCTCTTGTGTAGACAAAGGCATCATATGCTACCTTGAGTGTTTGAGTCCTCTCAAGAATCATCATAGCCTTATCAAATATCTTTGCTAACTCCCTTACTAATGCTTTTGCCTTTCTAAATGTCTTGGTGATCCAAGCATCCAACAATTGTGCTGAGGCCTTCATCTTTTCAAAATCTTCAACTATATTTGGAGGAGGTAGTGATGCTAGTGAAGTTGATGGATCATGTGGCCTTGGTAGAACCTTGAGTTGTTGGAGGTAGCCTCTGAATATGCTGATCTCTTTCTCTAACTTGCTATTCTTTTCAACTTCCAATTTGAGCATATCATTAACGATTTTCACTATATCATTCATATCTTCCATTGTTTGATCAGTGGTGAGAGGACCTAGATTGATGGTCTCCAAGTCAAACTCTTCTGCTATAATCTCATCTTCTGGCTTGTCTACTCTAGGAATGGCAACCTGTATGATCGTGGATCCATCTTCATCTCTTGTCATCTTGGACATCCTAGTGGTTTCCTTCTTCACATGTTCGTGATCTCTATCCAGGTAGCTACCTAGATCGAATGGATCCCATTCATCTTCTACAACCACCTTTTTTAACAATCTTTCCTTTAGCCAAGCAGGTATAACCTAAGTCACAGAGTTTGCCGAATTTCAAGCATGAAGTTCGAAATTCAACGAACTTCAAAAGACTTAAAATTCGTTTCATATTCGAACAGGTATAGGGCATAATTTTTTTTTACAATAAAATGTATTAAAAAACGTTTTTTTACCACTACTATTCAGCGTTTTTTAACGTTTGGGTAGTTCTAGGCACGAACATAGAAACCCCTCTTGCAGGGTAGTTCCAGGCACGAACATAGAAATCCCTTTGGTAGGGATTGGGGGGGTCAAAATTAACAAATTATTGCCGGCCGTCATACTCAGGCAAGGCCAAGGTCTCCGCATAGGCAGAGCTGTGGAACATAAGCAAAAGGAATTTTCGTGCGTCGAAGTGTATTTTGGGATTTCAATTCGGCATTTTTAATATATCTTAAATGTATCATGTAAATTAAAATCGTATTAGAGTTTTCCTATGTTAAGGAAGTCGTATTAAAATCGTATGTAGATTAATATGTATGTTAAAAATGTCTAACATATGTTAAGATATGTCTTCCTACTTGTTGATGTGTGTTTTATGCACATAACATTCAGAATAAAATACCAAAGTACTTTACCCTCTCTTGAACAAAATCACCTCAGATGCTAAGGATAAGATCAATTAAAATGATTCCAAGGTTTCTATAGTCAGGTCTTGACAAGTGGGTAACTCAATGGTTGATGTGAATTGCTGTTTTCACTTGGGGACTTACACAATTGTTCGAATTAACTTCATTTATCATGATATGGAATGGGTGTGCTGATAACTTAGCATATGGCAATGTAGTTTTGGACTTAAGACTTAGTTAAAAAATGGCAAAAAGGAATAGGGTTCATGGAATCTATTCTAAGCCTAGGAATGTAGGAAATGATGAACAAATTTAGTGGAATCAAACTAGTCAAGGTCTCACCATCAAATTGAACAGATTTTGACATAAGGTTAGTGCAATCATCTATACTTATAGATTTTTCATGTTGTGGATGCGTATGATCCCTGTCATCTAACACTTGGTCAGGAATGAGGAAAAGTCCACACTTCCTCATGAAATCCACCGACATTTTGGACCACATTCTTCTCTTTACTGCCTGCTCGTCCATTAGGTTGGCCTATTAATCTTCTATGTCTACCTTGTGGATGAACTTTCCCCCCCTGATCCTTCCAACTTTCTTATCTGGATCAAACCTTTCTCTTCTCTTATATGTTGCAAATTGATAGAATGCAAGTTCCTCGCTGTGCTGGCTGCTAAGGCGGATTGGCAAACCTCCAATGTCTTCCCAACTGAAATAGGAAATGCCATGCCTGTTCTGTGCTTTTCCTTCTGGATAGAATTAAACTCCAGAAGTTGTCTCACCACTTCCAACAAGATCACTCTGTCAGAAGGATACTTGGGAAGCCTGTAGGGTTCGGATTGAAACCCATGAATCCTAAGGTATGTGAAAGTGGGAAACTGTATATACCACGATCCACATTTCTCTATCAGCTCTGTTGCGTCCTTGGACAACCTCTTGTGGACTCCACCTTGCAACATTTGCGTTATGTACATTGTGAATACATCATTCACTCTCTTATAATCTTCAATTCGATACATGTTCAGCTGTGGATACCCCTCATAACTCTTGAATTGTCCTTGTCCATTCCCGACTTCACCTCTGCATATCAATCCCTTGTATGTAACAAATTGTGCAAGCAGGTACACCAAATAGGAAGTCATGGCAAATAACCTGGATCGCTCCACATTCCTCAGCTGAAAATCCAGATTGTCACTCATGATTCTCGACCAATTTATCAATGTTCATTTCAGACAATCCTGGATAAAATAGAACATCCATCCATCGTATATTGCACCCTGCAACATCCCCATCACTCGGTTAAGCAGGATTACTAAATCACTGTATTCATCTTTGAAGTCTGTGCACATGAGTGTCTTGGGAGCCTTGGAATGATGAGTCCTAGGCTCGATCATCCATTCCTTGTTTACTATGGTTTTGCACACATCCATCTTCTTCTTATATCGGTCTTCATATTCATCCTTAGTTATATCTTTCATGTCTGCTCCACGTGGAATTCCAAACACCTCAGCAATCGCATCCTCAACAAGGTAGGCAATGATGGCACGCTTAGGAGTCTTGATCATTCGGGATCGAGGATCATAACATCGTGCACATTTCAGGATAAGCTCACTGCACTGTATGGATTGCGGAAATCCAACGGCCTGATAAATGCCACTCTTCATAATGTTCACATAAGCTGGGGAAAGAATCTGGCTCCCAATGCCGAACATCCGTTGTAGCATCTGGCTCATGTTTAGGAAATGCATGTTCGTGTCTGTAACCTCCTTCCATCTAGATGACATCTTGGATTCTGGATAGAATCCAGTCTCAACTATCTTCTGTTGTTCTCCTTTTCTTGAGTCCGGACTTCGACATCGTACTTGTATGAAGCTAGAATAGGACTTCGGAAAATATTTCTGACAAAAATTCTTATTTCCTTATGATCTAGACAAATTTGGGTATGGAAATCAGGAAAACAATCCACACTCTCAATAGATTTCAACAATAGAATGCAAAATGTGACAAGGTTAGGGTATACAACCCTCCTGAAATTCATTACAATTAATAATTTTCAGACCAAAGTCTGAAAACACCTCCTTATACCTAGAAATTATATTCAAATTATAGTGCGAAGGCGTATACCGTATCAAACAATGACTAAGGAAAGGTGTGAAAGGTTGTCTTTTTACACAAAACTGTCTGAAGACACCTTCCGAGGTCAACAATGGTTGCCAGCAAATCTGAAGACAACCTGCAACTTCACAAATTAATCTCTAAAAACATGTTGCAATCACCCAAATGTGCACAAACGTGATGAAAATCGACTTCAATGCTGAAAACAATCAATCTCGGGAATGTAAGTATGGCTGGTAAAAAGAATATTTTATAGAGTACAAGTCTGAAAATGAATTGTTTCAGACTTACCAGCACCTTGCAAAGTAGTAAAAATCCCTAAAAATGATAAAAAACGCCTTCCAAACAAGATCACCAAAAATGAGAAGTGGCTGGAAATGGAGTTTTTTTGAGAACAACTGCCTATCAATGGAGTCTCAGACCTGTAACAACTTAAAAAGCTCTGAAAAATGCACTGAAAATGCCTCCAATTAGCCTCTAGGCAAAATCTCCTTAGGTGGAAATCAACTGGGAACAATGTGTGAAGTCTGAAAATTGAACTTCCAGCCAACAATGGAGGTAGAAAATCTTCAGCAATGGTGGATATATCAGGTTTGAAAACAATTACTAGCAACTCCCAACAATGGCGCCACCACCCAAGAAGGAAGAAATCACCAAAAATGGAGGTAAAACCTCCCCAAAACAAAAATCGCTTTCCTCCAAAAATGGCACCACCTCCCAAAAATCGCCGAAGTCTGAAAAATGAAGCTTCAACACACTCCAATGGCAGCCAATAAAAATCGCCTTGGGCTGAAAATGAGGAAAAATGAGCAACAAAACAATCTTCAACCCAATGTGTCAACTTGACACTTCACCAAATTTCGGTAGCTGGAGAAAAAATCACTTTAGCAAGTACACACTTGGCAAATATAATAATATTATAATGCTGGCCTTTTTTTTTTTAAACTTGTTTTCACCTTGAACTTTCACCACACAAGCAATGTGGGATAATAAACTTGTACTTATACTTGCCTGTCAAAAAGACAATTTGCTTCTAGAAGGTAAAATCATTAAATACTCATTGCAAATCATTTATTAATTGTTATTTATTTTTAAAAAATTGTTCCACTTTAAAAAAACAATTAAATGTGGGTCACTTTATTGAAAGATTTTAAAATTTAGATAAAAAATGACCAATAGGGGAAAATCAATTTTAATTGGGATAAAAATCTTAACAAAATTCATTAAAAATCATTAAACATCCCCTTTGGGGGAAAATCGCCCCAAGTAGGGATAAAAATCCCTATCAAAAACTCATCAACTTGCACAAAAATGGGTCTAGGGGAAAATTGATTTGGGTCTGGAATCAAAATTCCAACTTAAACTTCATCACTCAGCACAAAAATCCTACTAGGGGAAAATCGACCCTTGTCTGGACATTCATCCAGACACAAAATTCATCAAAATCATTCCCAGTGAAAATTCGCCTAGGGTTTGGAATGAATATCCGCATAAAAATCCACAAAATCTCGTCACAAAAGTCTTGGTGGAAAATCGATCCATTTCAGGAATCATCATAAAAGTCATTCGCAACCTTATCCACACTCGCAGTGGAAAAACAAATGTAGTCAGGAAAAATCCCAACACTTAGTCAAATTCTTAGTCATCTAGTGGAAAATCGATCCTAGCATGGATTATGAATGGGGGAAAAACAGGGCATGTCTGGATTCCAGGGAAATCCGGATTCCAGGGAAATCCATGTCCACTCCGGATTTTGAGTGGGAAAAATCATGGGTAGTCAAGAATATGAGGGGAAAAGCACCTCTAGTGTGGAATTTTGACCTTTTAACCCTTAGAATATGGATTTTCATCCTGAAAATGATGATTTTTCAACTCAAAATCACTAGGAAACTTCAAAACTCAATACAACTCATCTAGACTTGGGCAAATTCACCAAAAAATTGAGACACAAGGAAACCTATCGGGATAAAGTACAAAATCAACTTGAATAACTTCCTGTGAGTGAGAAAACAACTCCAAAAGGTCCTGAAACACCTTAGCACTTTAAAATCACCGACATAGACATTCAAAAACACGTTAACGCTCAAAAGGTCTACACTTAGACAAAATTAGGATCATTTAAAATTGCAACTTTACGCACTTGATCCTATAACTTCAAAAACCCTAAATGATAATAGGCATGATCAAAATTCCGAGACTCGGACACAAGAAACTCAAAATTGCCCACTATGCTGCCAAAACCCTAAACTAACCAACACGGAAAGTAGGAAAAGAGGGGGTCCCCGTTTGCAATGGGGCGATGTGTGAAAAGGTCACAACACTACTACGCATATCTAATATAGTTATTCAAATTTATATATGAAAGTTTTTGTATATTTGATATATTTATGATTTATATAGCAATAATATTTAAATTAAAATTTAAAAATTATTTATATTATAATATTCTAAAATTTATTATAATATATATATATATATTCAAATTTAGTATAATATTATTTTATTTTTAAATTTATTATTGTAAATATTTATTATTTATATTTAAAAAATTAAATTTATATAAGATGAATTTAATTCAAATTCTTTTTTGAATTTTTTTTCCTTGTCGAATTTTGTTGTTGCTGAATTTGAATTTGAATTTGAACCTTTTGACTTAGGGTATAACTGATCTCTCCTCTTCAACTTGTATCTCTTTCATTTGTTGTTCTTCTCGTGGAGGGGATGTGACTTCTTGTTCATCATCATCTCCAATGTTCACATAGGTATCATTGCTTGCTTTATCATTGACTGGCTTGGGTGAAGCTACCTTGTCTTGGACCTGTTGATGTGTTTTTTATGCACATGTGAACACGGAATAAAATACCAAAAAGTATCTTGTCCTCTCTTGAACAAATTCTCTCGGATGCTGAAGATTAGCTTAAGGATTATTTGAGACAACTCCAAGGTTCATGAATGTAGGGTCACTACGTGTGGATAAGCTTAGTTGGTTTGATGTGATTATGCTGGAATCACAAGGGGACTTACATTCGAATGCTTGAATGCTTGATTTGTTGGAACTTGATCATCTGATATTTCAATTGGGCGATGCTCTTTGTCCTAGACTAACTTGAATTGAAAAAATGGCAAAAGACGAAGGGTTGAGAGAATCTATTCTAATCCTAAGAATGTAGGAAGATGAGTGAACGATTAGATGGAATCCTACTGAGCAAGGTCTCACCATCAAAATGAACAATTTGACACAAGCTCAGTGAATCTTCTAAGGACGATTCAAAGATGTTCGAACCATTACCATCAAACATTGATCACCATTTAAGTTAATGCATGAGCAATGAGTGTAGCACGATTCAAAGTTAAGCTCATAACATTCAACAACTTCTTCGATTCAATCTAATCAACATTGAGCAATGAGTGTAGAACCATGAGGCTTGTTGAAATAACAAATTTCACCGTAACTTTATAGAAAAGAGTCTCATTTACAAGTCATACCAACAATTCTTCCCTCTCCTAATCTACTTCTATTCTATCCTCTATTCTATTCTTATTCACTAATTATTTGCTACCCACTATTCTAGCACTATTAACTATTAACCTTTACAAATGAAGAGCTTGAGCCTTTTATAGTGCTCTCAATACAATTCAATGACTCAGATCAAATCTCTATCAATGACTAATATTTTACAATGAAAACCCTAATTAGGGTTTGTTACAACAAACTCTCCTTATCCAATGAGAAAATTACATTTCATGAGTGTGGACCAATAGATATCAGGGGTAGGTGCCTCGAAGTTTGTGCCATCACTAGTGACTCGGGTACATTGCATCTAGACATGTTGATGTGGAACCCTCGGATTGGTGAAGTAGTGACTAGGATGATGATTAGGACGCTGCTTCAACTTGCACTTGTAGAATTGACTTGTCACCATGAAGGGATGTTGAGAGATATCTCTTGATACTCATCAATATTTAGCTTGCTCAAAGCAGTGGTGATGGGAAGTATTGATGTAGCTAAGTCTTTCTTCCATCCTCGCCTGCTTGCCTTTGGGTTATTGTATGACTTCTCCATCATGTTCCTTTAATCTGTTCATGTTTCCATGGTGCGGTGAGAATCTTGACTATCTTGAGATCTTTTCCCTTTGATGTTCTTGTATTTGCATGATGAGGCTTTTTGAAGGCAACCTCCTTGTATCTTGTCCTTGGTGTTGAAACTTTCTCCTTGAGGTCTTTACTCCAATCTTCCTCCAATGTTTCTTCATTTCCTGCAAAACAAATAAGCAAACATCAAATACATATGATACCTCCTAGTCTGATGTAATTATGTATTTTCATGTGATTTGCAGGTTTAACAAGAGCATCTATAGAAGGGGTCCCTCCTTGGTTGAAGCAAATTTGTTGTCTTCTTGATGAATTTGCTTCTTCTTTTCTGACTTTGCTGTCACCAATGATAAATTTTGCCTTCCAATCAATTCTAGATTTTGACTTTGTTGCTGTCCCTTTATTCAATTCGCCTTGCTAATGACTGAATTTTCCTTCTTTGAATATACTTCGCTGTCTTTAAAAACTGAATCTTGCTGACTGTTGGATAAATTCGCTTAACCTGCTTACAAAATTCGCTGATGATAGAAGACAATGTTTTGTTTTGATTCTAAAATGATCTTGTGAATGCCTTTATATATGCGATATGCCTTATGAAACAATTAGGCCGACTTAGTGAAAAATGAATATCAATTAACCTTTCATGTTGGTCGACTCTTCATTTTAAGTTTCCTTCATTGAAAATTGAAATTTTGAATATAATTTAGTGCCAAACCTTTTGTATCATGCGACTCTGCTTAGGAACTTGATCAAGGTACATTCATTTTGATTAAGCATTGATTTCGCTCAATGTCCTCTTCAAGGACACGCCCTATATGGTGTTTCGCTCTTGGTTCTCTTAGAGGACAGGACCTATAATTAATTTGCCGTCTATCCTTGATGAAGGCGGGACTCTTGATGTATATTTCGCTCTATGACCGCCTTAGGGACAGGCCCTATAATCAAAATTCTCTCGCCGTCCTTTTGAAGGACAAGACCTATATTCAAAATTCGCTCCATGTCTGTCCTAAGGACAGGACCTATAAAATCGCTTCATGTGTTTGATGATCAAACTGAAGGCAAGGACTTCGCCCAATGTCTTCTTCAAGGACAGGTTCTATAATAAGTGAATTAGCTCCATGACCACCTCAAAGATAAAACATATCAATCACTTAGCTCTGTGTCCTCTTGAAGGACAGGCCCTATAAACAAATTCACCCTTCATCCTTGCTAAGGACAAGACCTATATGGGAAAGTTCGCTCACTGTCCTTGGTAAGGACCAAGTTAAAATATAAACTTCGCTCTCTGTCCTGGCTAGGGACAGGCCCTAAAGTGCAAATTTCACTTTGTGACCTTCTCAAGGACATGACCTATACCAATTCGCTGGCTGACCTTTACTCTCATCAATTTTCTTCATGTCATTTGGGCGGTCAAGACCAAGACAAGCAGTTCGCTCCCCTCTTGAAGGACAGGCCCTATAAACAAATTCACCCTTCATCCTTGCTAAGGACAAGACCTATATGGGAAAGTTCGCTCACTGTCCTTGGTAAGGACCAAGTTAAAATATAAACTTCGCTCTCTGTCCTGGCTAGGGACAGGCCCTAAAGTGCAAATTTCACTTTGTGACCTTCTCAAGGACATGACCTGTACCAATTCGCTGGCTGACCTTTACTCTCATCAATTTTCTTCATGTCATTTGGGCGGTCAAGACCAAGACAAGCAGTTCGCTCCTTGTCCTTTCCAAGGACGGAACCTATATGATAAAATTCGCTTGAGTACTGGCCTAAGAACAGGACTCATGTCAAACTTTCGCTCATCGTCCTTTCTAAGGACAAGACCTAAATGGAAATTTCGCTGTGTGTCCGGCCCAAGGACAAGACTCACAAGAGAGTTCGCTCTGTGTCCTTCCCAGGGCAAGCCCTAAAATGGAATTTTCGCTCTGTGACTAGCCTATGGACAGGCTCAAAAACAAAATTTGCTCTATGTCTTTCCTAAGGACAGGCCCTAAAACAGATCGCTCCATGACCATCCTAAGGACAAGATTGATAAGGCAGTTCACTCTGGAAGGCCAGCAAGGCACATGGTTTGATGGAGAAGTTCGCTTCAAGTGGTGAGTGAGGTACATATTCTCAAGAAAATTTGCTCTAAGCTTTCTCTAAGGTACATAGAAAGAATTCGCTCTAAGACCCCTGCAAGGACAAGGCAAAGACATGTTCAAATTCACTCGATGACCATCAGCAGATCGCTCTGCACCCTCAGCAAGGACAAGGTTAAGGTAGTTAAATTCGCCCAATGTCCTTTTGAAGGACATGACCTATATGATCAAGTTCGCTTGATAACCGGCCTAAGGACAAGATTTGAGGTGAATTCGCTCTATGACCATGGTGAGGACAGGCCTTATAATTAAAAACTCGCTCCAAGCCTAAAGGAGGACAAGCCCTATCAAATCTCGCTTCATGGTCTCTCAAGGTCTAAGCTGATGGAAGATATATGATCAAGTGAAGAAACTCGCTTCATGACCTATATGAGGATTTCGCTCTATGTCCTTAGTAAGGACAAGGCTTAAAGACAAAGCTCGCTCTGGGACCTTGATGAGGACGGACCTAAAGTGCAGCTCTCAGACCTTTGGGACGACATTCGCCCTTGGCTATACTTTATTGATTGAAACTTCCAATTCTTGAGTCACTTCAATGTCCATATTAAATTAATCTTCAAAAATGATCCTAGGGAAGACTCCTCATTCAATTCCTTTCCACCCGAGTTGATGAATTCTCTGGCCACTCAAGAAATTCTATCCCTTTAATGCAAAGATTAATAGTTAAGACCCTAAGACAACCTAGGACTGAGCAAAAAGGACTAACCCTAGAAAGCGAAAAGTGGGGGTCCCCATTTGCAATGGGGCGATGTATGAATACCTCACAACAGGACCACTTGCTGCTTTCCCTTACTATTCATTCCATGATCAATACTTGTTCCAACTGCTTGATTCTCTTCCTCTTGATGTATAGATGAAGCACCGAAAGAAAGATGAGGTGCCTGACTTGACTTAAGTTTCTTCTTCGGTTTTTCTTCCTCATTAACTTCCTTTTGTTGGGATCCCTTGGAATGAGATGATTGAGCTGCACTCTCATTATGACTCTCATTTTCCATCCCTTCATTAGATGACTCCTCGTTTCACATCATCTGAAATGTCGCTTGAATACCTTGATCACTCAATATATGAGGTTGTGCCTCCGCCCATCATTTTGTGTTTGAAATGATAGGCTCCATCAACTCTTTCAAATCTGTAATCTCAATATCGTTCCAATTGACCTTCACTTGCTTATTCTTTTCCATCTCATACATTGGTAGGAGATACTTGCCATTGTCTTGTGTCTGATCGGCGACTTGGACTACCTTAGTTGCCTTAATAATATCAATAGGTAGCATAGAGCACATCTTCTTTCTTATTCCCATATCATCTGATGCATTCATGAAGTGATCCTCTAGGTGTAACTTATGTCTGTGTTTCTTTCCGCTTGTCTTTCGGACGATGCCATAAGGATCAAAGTTGTCTCTAGGAGTGTATGGTTGGAAGAGGAAAGACTTCAATTCTTCACTTATCTTCTTTGCTGCTTGTAGAGATGGGCATACCTTTAAAGACTTTTCTAATGAAATAGGAAAAGTAATCTTCGTCTTCGTTTTGTTCTTTTGTATGTCATCAACTGTGTTATTATTGCGAGCAATATTAGCTTGTCAGTGGGATACCGTGTTAACATAAGAGGTGGGCAAGAACATTCTTGAACTCTTAGATAGGTAAACTTTGGAAACTGGATGAACTATGCACCAAATTTCTCTATCAATTCTTTTGCTTCTGGAGATAGTCTCTTGTGAATGCCACCCTATACTGTCCTCGTGATATGCATAGTGAAAGCATCATTTACTCTTCTATAGTGAGGCTTGTTAAGATAATGCAACTGTGGATAGGACTCACATGCTCTCAATTGTCCCAATCTTGTACCAACCGGTCCCCTGTACATCAAACTTGTATACTCATATGCCCAGGTGAGAGAGAATATGATATCAGATATATGATCCCATGCAGAATGTCTTTGTCCTCTCCAATCTTCTGAATTGCACATCAATGGTGTTACTAATAATCCTTGCCCAATGGGGTCTTTCCTTTCCTAATGACACTATGTCCATGAAGTAGAACATCCAAGGTTCGAACTGAAAGGCCTATGGAATCCCAAAGACTCGGCTAAGAAGCGTGATCAAATCTCCAAACTCCTCTTTGAAGTCATTTCTGTGAAGCGAGTTGAAAAGCTTGCATTGACGAGCTCTACTCTTCACCACCCAATACTTGTTAATTATCTCCTGGCATTGGTTGAGATCATCCTCATAGACTGCCTTGGCAGCATCCTTGCTCTTTGTTATCATATGGCTGAGTTGAGGTATTTGAAAAGCTTCACTGATTGCATCCTCGGAAAGGTAGGCAAGCTCTTTTCCATCAGGTGCCACGATCATCCTCCCATTTGGATCATAATGTCTAGCGCACTCCTCAATAAGCTCATTGCACTATACGGCTAAAGGGAAGCCTGCCGCCTTGACGATACCACTCTCAATCATCATCTTGGAGACGCTTGATGGTTTCGTGGTGTATAACAGGCCTTGAAACTTGTTCATGTTGTGCTGACCTAGGTTAGGATCGCCTATATGACATAATCTTGGACTCCACAATGATGTTCTTGGAATCCTCCTTGATGAGAGCCAGCCTCGCTGCTGCCATCCTGTACCTGTGAGAGTTGGCTAAGTTAGTTTTATGGAATGGATATTTGCTTGCAAGAAGGAATCAGCCTCCTAGGCTAAGAACAATCTAAGAAATGATAATTCATCAAGACCCCACAATATTGCATAAAACCCTAGGTATCTAAGTTGAACCCTCAGCTTGCAAATCAGACCCATTACTGAGCAATATCACCCAAATACAGCAAAGTGAAGACAAAAACCCTCATGAAGAAACAAGTAAGAAACCAAATCAGTCACAACATGAGGCTCGATTCCTCACAGAATGAAGAAATAAGACTTGTTTCAGATCTATCATGCAGTTTCAAAGTGAGCGGACATATCACCTGTTTTTATACTTTTGGAGCAAATTTATACATCTAAATGTATACACATTTTGATTGATCGCTGGTCCTGTACAAACCTTTAATGTGAACACACTGATCCCGTTAAAATTTGTTGATCAGCTGGGCTTATGAAATAAGCTTGATCTTTTATGCCACAGTGACAATTTCGCTTTCAAAATGAACAAAATCGCTGGTCACGAGAGGATTTTGGACAAATTCGATAATCAGAATCGCTGATATGGGAGAAATCGCTCTTCATAAAACACTGCGACAACTTTGAATCTCTGATCAAAATTAGTAATCGCTGCCTTTTGAGGTCCAATTCACTGTGCAAAGCCAGTGCACTTATCAAAAATGATTGACAAAACTGCCTATCAAGTGAAGAGTGGATCGCTGATCAATGGATCTTGATTAGGCACAATTCTTTGTAAATTCATAGTCACCCCATTCAGAATCACTGTCAAACAAGGAACGTAATTTGCTGATGATTCAAAATCGAGCTTGAAGGGTTTGCTAATGTCAAATTGCCAATGTCAAATCGTTGATATCAAAATGGAGTTGCAGCATGCAGGCAGGAGTTCGCTGTGTCCCCTAGGATAAATCGCCAATGTCAAAGCTCTGAACATAATTGCCATAGGTGAAAGATGAAATCGCTGTGTCCTAGGATAAATCGCCAATGTCAAAGCTCTGAACATAATTGCCATAGGTGAAAGATGAAATCGCTGCGTCCTAGGATACTTTCGCTCTCATGATCTGATCAAAATCAGATCAAAATTAGATCGCTGGCCTCACAGTTTGCTGATGAAGTTCTATTGTTGGCAAACAAAGGCAAAATCGATTTCAAATTGATCAAATGATATGATCAATTTGAAGCTTATAGAAATTGATACATCATTACAAAGGGGTTGGCAACTTTCATTTAATGCTTCGATTGGGATGATAAACACCATGAACACCCTTATTCAATATTTGGTCGATATGAATTGCAAATTTAAAATAACTTGATACTCCAAATCGTGGTGCTTTGGAAATTCAAATTTACTTATTTTTTAAAAAGACAAGATGACATCTATTAAATGCATCATGTCAAATCTTCGAATTTTGCCTTTTGAATTCCAATCGCTTTGCAATCATTTCATAGGTGAACACTTCCTATTAAATGCAATTCAATAATATCAATGCCAGCCACTAAGTCTTACAACTTTGTGCCACCTTAACCATTAGCAAGAGGCATCGAGTTTTGCTCCTAGTCGTCCAATTATAATTGCCTTGCAATTATCTCATGAAGGTATTTTGCAATCTAAGTGTTTCTCATTAAATGTATTGCAACTGTTTATTTGCAATTCGACCTTGAACTTAAAACCATTTGCGCTCACACTTGAATATTGCACTTGATACTTGCAATCTTCCTCGAGTTCAGAATTTTGCATTGAATGCGGTATTTGAGGTTGCATCGTGGAGACTCTAAATCTTGAGCTAGCCTTATTGATTGTCTAAGCATTGCATGCGTCTCTTGTTCTTCATTTGCTACGTCCATTGAATGGCTTACATCGTGTTGATCAAAGCAGTGCCACCTTGAACTCACCCCATTCAAACTTGAACTTGCTCATGAGAATCGATTAGTAATAGATGATCAAAGTCAAAGGACGGGCCTCTTGGTCAAATGGTGGAGTTCTTGACAATCACATCTCATGTTCTAGCCTCAAACGTGTAGCCTTCTAGATTGGAATGCCTTGTTTAAAGGATGGGGTTCATGTTCAAAGACAGGGTTCTTGGTTAGAATGCCTTAACCTTTTCCATGCCTTAGCCAAATTTTTCGATTTTGCAATTTTTGAATTTTTTAAATTTTTAAATTTTTCACTTTTTAATTTTTTGATTTAAAAAGACTCTTACTCTACGCTAAGCTATTACAAAGACTTTGACACTTTATTCTACAACTACAAAAGCAAAAGAGAGGGGTCCCCATTTATGATGGGGCGATGTGTGATTTGGTCACAACAAGACCTCAAATTCGAAAAGGAATTGGTTTGGATATGATTATAATTAGTTTCTGGATTCAACTGTGTAAGAACTTTTGCATCAATGTTTCGGGTCACACTCCGTGAACCGTCATCAGGATGAAAGAGGACAGTTGAAGAAGAAAAAATGGAGAGATGTTTTCAATGGGGGCTTCTTGTCAGGGTTAAGAGTAATCAGGTACTTGAATGTTTTTTCCACCCTATTTTCTACATCTTCATTAATATTTTACATTATGTTTCTTGGGCTAAAATCCCTTAGTTGATTGGTCTTTGCTTTATTTTTGTTATGTATAGTGCGCAACACCTTTTGGATTAAAAGATTTGGTTCACACTTATCGTCTTTATTGATGTTTATGGTGGTAGTTTTGTGTTGTTGGGAGTTATTTCTTGTGAATCAACCTTTAGATCTTTGATGATGATTTAATAAAGAGATGGGATGTTTTTGATCTGTCACTTTAATAGATGATTTAGATGATTTATCTTGTCAAGTTATTCTAGGAATTTAAATGCTTATGCCAAATCAAAATTCTTGAAAGAAAAATTAATCTATGAATTTGGATGTGTATGCTAAATTGAGATTACAACAAAGTAAAACTCAAATGTCCCCATTTTAGGCTTAAGCATTTGGCAAGTCCCTTATCCTATAATTTGATTTCCCGTAGGTTAATTGGTGGGGTTAGGGAAATATTTATTTCAATAATTATATGAGTTGTTCCTAATATTATTTGGAAACGTTGTAAAGGATAACTTAAATATTATTAATCAGGTTGCCTAAATGGGGCAAAACACAGCCTTAAATAACTCTTAGGAATGTTTTTTTTTATTATTATTATTTTGGGTACAGTTAGAAGAGTAATTTTAAATTAGGTTTTGTTGGGTGAAAAGCAAATATTATTATTTTAATTCCCTGAAGAGTTTATAAAGCTATTGTTTTCAACTTTTCCCTAGGACAAAAACCCTTTCCTAAATACATTTGAGGACAAAAGTCCTCTAGACTAAAGGTGTAAGTACATTCAATGATTACCAATGAGCTGATTTGATTGTGTGGGATTTTCAAAAAATACTGCAGTTGATTTGATTATCCAGAATTTGTGTGTATGTGGAGTTTTTAGATTATGGTTGTGGTGTGTTGAGTTATAGGTTTCTAGGTTTCTATGATTTTTATTTGCTGCTTGCAGCAAATCTAAATGATAGGGAGGATTTGTGTGAGCTGTACATATTCTAGAGCAAATTGTAAGCTATTATGATACTCACCTGAAGTGCCGTGTCTAGTGGGAAATGCTAACTGCAGCATAGTGAAGACTGCTGCATCGTTATTTTTGAAGGATTAACATTGCATTTACGGAACCATACACATTTGGTAATTGGTATGACCTGCTATACATTGTAAGTGCTGTGGTTCAGTTTTGGAATCTGCCAGATCAATATTTGTTGGTATTTATTAATTTAATCATTTCGAAGTCTATCGTAACTTCTAGGGTATGAATTGCACCTTTCTTTATACTTTTGGAGATCTATGTAGGAGCTGTTTGGTTTAGTATGGTATTACAGCAGCTTGAATCCGATTTCAGTAATTTAGTAAATAGTATTGTGATTTCATATCTAAAAAATTGTCCATTGCAAATATTTTTGTGGTTCAACTGAAAACTGAAAGGTTTATCAATGGCTAATCTGGAAATAGTATATTATTTCTCTTTAAATTTTTATGTTCAGTTTATCACAAGAATACTTAAGAATAGTAGTAGCTTTCAGTTTGAAACAATCTGGAATGCATTGGCACCAACTTGTTTTTAGTTTTGACATTGTAAGTTTCACTGGATTCTAGAAGGAATTACCACTAGAAGCCTCTCTAATATTTGCATAAGCTTTGTAAGGAAGATTGCATTGCATAGTTGCCAAGATTCTCTTATCTTAATTCAGTTGAATAGTTGCATGCATCGATCTTGAAGCCTTGTTGCCAAAATTGACAAATTTATCTTTCAGTTGCAATTTCATGAATTGTAAACAGTGCAGCTTGCTGCCAGATAGTGAAATAAATTGCTTATTGTTCACATTGCAGCTATCATTTCCTGTAAATAACTATTTTAGATTTCAATTCTACTTGAATTACAAATAGAATTTCACAGTTTTGATATCTTTTGTTAGTGGGGATTTCGGAGATGTGAAGATATTTGTTGGGTCAAGACAAACAAGGCCAATCCATCTCCAGGCTTACGTCATGATTCCCACACATTATTTCAGCACTCAAAGGTAAGTAGCTTGAAGCTGTATGTAATTAAGTTACCGACTCTGAAAATGTTAGAAAACATTATTCATTAAGTTACTGGAAATAACTTGCTTCATTTAGTTGATGTAATTAATTTTCTTTATATCTGATCTCTTCTTTGATCTATGGACTTTTCTTAAAACTGCATTAATGATACTCTGGCTTAGCTATATTAACTTATATAGAACGCTGCAGGAGCATTGTTTGATGGGTATAAAGGGAACTGTTCGTCGGAGTACTGATGGGCATATAATTCATGCTAACATTGACACAGATATAATCATTGCAGAAGAACCACCTCAAGGTTGGTAATACTTCTTAGTCATTATGAATTGAACTATAGATCTTTTGCTTTCATCTTACACTCTAGTTGCATAAATACATTGCTAAACATTCAATTATCTGTATAAGCATTTAGTTACTGTCTAATTCCATAGAACAGAATTCCATCGTGGAAGCTAAGAGAGTTGGTCATCTGAAGCACCCATAAGCAGTAGTAAAATGCTCTTTAATGGAAAGAATTGAGTTTGCGCTAAGCCGTTATGGTTTCCATTTATAGTGTTGTTTTCAAACATTGAATAATTTTGAGAAGCCATTAATTAATTTTGTATGGATTACATGGTTTTGGTCAAGGGAGAAATGTAACTGGTTGGTGTATATAATTTATTTATCTCTTACTTTGTCTAGCATACTTTTCATAGAACTTTAATGATGTATTTTTGTGCAAAATTTAGGATCAACTACAAAGCCTGAGGATCTATATCGTATAATTGAACACTTTGCCCTTGGTCGCCGACGCTTAGAGCTTTTTGGTGAGGACCATAATATACGGGCAGGTTGGCTTACAGTCGGCAAGGGGCTTTCATCATCAAATTTCAATTCAGAGGTATGTTTCTGTTAATTTTAATGTTTAAGCCAATTAAATTTTGAGATGCATTGTATATTTCTATGGCATTTACTGTTTTACTTGTGTAAGTACATTTCTGGCACTGCTAGATTACTTAGAAAATTTGCATTTCTCTTTGAACTTTGTATGATCTAACCCTGATAATTATGATGGATAAGGAATAGATGGACAGTAGAACTAATTTAAGGATATGATGATACAAATTTGCTTATGGGTGGACATAAGACAGACATTTAAGATTATATCAAAGGGAAGACAATGCAAAAATAATATTTTGATAAGATAGGTGAAAGGTGTTAGCTTCAATGGGGAATGACTTGGTCTTGGTTTATGATGCACAGCATATATGATGCATTACAGTAATTTTATTTCTAAATAAATTGGTTGGAATAAGATTACTGCAGTGCATGACAATGAGACATATCAGCTAGTAGATTTGAAATGGAGTGCACTGTTCCAAATTGCAACTGCTCCACAATATTACTCGTGACTTTAGTAACATTTTCTTGTGTGTCAATTAATTTTTAGTCTATTACTCTTGCTTGCTTCATTCCATGCTTTCTTTCAGGACTCTCTGTTCTTTTTTCTTTTGTAACTTTTTACTTTTTAGTAATGACAAGTAGGTTACCGATCTTGTTTGTTCCACTTCTCATGTGCTCATTCTTGTTGTTTTCTTTGACTAGTGTGTGTTTGTTGCTTATTTCTTCTGTTGGACAGTGTCTTACTTTTTGATTTTCTCATCTCATAGTCGTCTTTCTTATATTATACTTAACTAAATTTGGGTTATCCCTGTTACTTTAATTGCAGTTTTTGTATATTTGGAGTTCTATTAACTTACTTTTGGTTATCTGATATTCGACACTGCTCTTTGAAGTCTGGTATGGTTTTTTTGAGTCCTTTAGAGTATGATGTTTTCTTTTTCTTGAAGTTTGCATCACATATCTTCCTTAGACATAGTTGGTTCCTGGGAGCAGGCTTTGCTTCTTCCAATACTCAAAATGGACTCTTGCTTCTCTAGCCTCGTTGATTGATATTTTGCTTCATCAGTTGTGTTTTATACATCTTGAATTCCGACCATTAGTGGTCTGTCATCTATCCGGTTCTTTTGACACAGCCATGGAACCAATATTAAATCAATAAGAGTTGTACTGTCACTCGTCTTGGTTTTGCATTTTGTCATTTGAAAACATTTGTCAGACTGCAATATATATAGAGGGCAGAAACAATAGTTTGACGCGTACTAAATTTTTCCCATCGTATGTTGCAATATGGAATATATTTTTTAACCAAGAGTCTAATGGCATTTCTAATTGAAAAGTTAGAAGGCTTTCTCATTTTTGTCATATTTGTGAATCATTTAGATCGTAATGTCTATTATATTTAACTTTATTCTTATATGCTACAACTTTAATCTTCCACAGGAATTGGTGGTGTCCTGACATATCAGGACAAACACATGTTTATGAATGATTATCTATACAGATTTCAAACTAACGGATATAATGAATTTTGTGCACTATCTAAGATTGATTTGTTTATTTTCTTCTTTGATTGGAAGCTGTGATGAAAATCTCTTGTGATTGTGTTATATGTGTATTATGTGGAACAGTGATTCCGCAAAGTTCTTGCATGTAACAAGATTGCAATCTTCTTTCAGGGCTACATCAAGAACTTTTTAGATAAAGATGGGAAAGTTTGGCAAGGTGGAGCTGGTCGTAACCCACCTCCTGATGCTCCTCACCTCGTTGGAACCTCACCTGAGATAGAAAGTCTTCGACCTAAATCTCCACCACAAAAAAGCCAGCAGCAGCAAACAAATTCTGTTTCACAGCCTGCAGCGAATTCTACAAGCAAGAAGGCTTCATCCACATCTCCAGGTCCTGCACAGAATACACAACCATCAGCTGTGGCAACTTCTGTTGGTGGATCTGCTCAGGAAGTTCAAGTTTCCAATGCATTAGGCTCAGTACCTGCTTTGCCTGTGTCAGAAATGTCTAGAACTGGCAGTTCTGTTCCAATTAATGAACAAAGACCAGTTCCTGTGCACCCAAGCTCCTCTAAAACGTCAAGTATGGGGCCGAGAGCTGGCTTGGAGGTTGATGGCAGCACTGAGGAGGAAAAATTTCTAGATGCAGGAACGCCTGGAAACCTGGATTCACAGAAGTAAAATCCTTCCTAGTTGCCTGCTAGATGCAGGTGTTTTAAATGGAGGCTCTGACAGCACCTGTTCTTCTTGTATCATGCATATCACAGCAACTGCTATTTTTAAATTGTCAAGGACAGACAGAAAACCATACAACTATTGCGGAGGGAGAAAGCTGCTGGAGGTTTGGGTTCTGAGTATTCCAAATTATTTTGTTGTTTTTATTGATCTGAGGGAATTTTTCCTTTTTCCCTTTGTATCTATGCCCCCTGTTACTAGATGGCTGATAATTTCGGTCTCTTAATTGAAGTCTGGATTTTAGAAAGTACATTTTGTTCTAAAATATCCTTGATTCAGTTTTCCAGTGAGTGTATTCATTATATATTCTTTTGTCTACTAACTCTCATTAATGTGTAAATATGGAATCAAACGACTAACATAGGTCTTCAAGGGAGTAGTTTTTCAGATTTACATACCTTGCAACTCATATATAATATGCCATGCTGAATTTTTCTCTTTGATCTTGCACTAAATTCTCATCTAACTGTGACTGACATTCTTTGTTGACTTAATACGTAGCCAAATGCATTCCTGATTCATATGGTTTAACATGCAAAACAGGAAATGCTTAATTAAGTCATCTGATTTTGCCTTTATATTCTTTTGTGGTTTTATTTTCTTTTCAAATGTGTTCAATTCTCATTGGTAATCCGTTTCTGACAATAATCTATTCATGCCCTTCTTTTGTTGATTGATGTGATTATGTAAATTTATACAACAATTCCAAGTCTTGTCTTTACTCTGAAGATTTGTTGTCAAGTTTTTTATACATTACAAATGAGGATGTAGGTAATCATCCTTTGCCTGTGGTGAGCTGGGACTTCATTGTTGCATCATTTCTGATCATATTTTATGTACAAAATCAAAAAACAAATGGAAACAAGGCATTCGGTAGGCAACATCAACAGTCAATTTATATGCAGCTCATTGGTTTCTTTTGGTAAGAAGTTCTGCTATATGTACATTATCATCTTAACATCTGTGGGCATGCATTGTGCATTGCGATTAAACTGGGCGTATTAGTTGCTCATGGTACTCAGGGCCTCATGGAGGGGGCTATTCCTCCAAAGTTAAGGTTCCTGGTAGTCCCATGAATGATGAAACATATAAAATGCATTAAATATATATTTTCGTAACCTTTTAGTTCTTACCATTTAAAAGGGAGATTTTTACTGACCACAGGCTTAAGGGTTTTGTTGACAAGTAGTCCACATGTAGTCCGGTTTGATTGGATCCGTTCCAATTTTTGAGGGATAATTCTGTATCAAGACTGCTAAAAACATGTAGAAAAGCTGAAAAATCCATATTCATGTGAATATTTTGCTGCAAAGAATCCAGGAAACTTTCCTTCTTTGGAATATTAAGTGAGTTTAAATGAGAAGACTTCTGGCAGCACTGTTGACATTGTCATTTTGAAAATTCATAAAGAGTTTTGCATTGAATGGATTCATACAGGGGGCATAATGCTACAACATGATAGATGATTCCTTAGATGATTCATTATCATCCCCCCAATTTATCCCGTGGCTGATTGGAACGAGGAACTATTTTCTTTGGGGAGCCATGGATTCGTCATAGAGCACTCCCTCTTTGAAGAAAAACTCTCGTTTCAGATCTGTTATCTCTCTTGATAGAAATCAGCTCTGCAAGGAAGATTTTCTGCAATTTATTCATCACCATGCTCATAGAAAGATTTTTCCATCCCTTTTTTTCCCACAAAAAATCGACCTGGTTGTTGCCTAGGGATGGAAACCCCACCAAAGGTTTTATTTTCCATGTTTAAAATGAAAACCCGTCTTTGGATGCTTGAGGACAAGTCCCTTATCTGCATATTATTGGGGCTTTTCCAGAACACAAATCTCTGAAACTCTAGATGCAGGAGTACTGGAAGCCCTCAGGATCTTTACATTTGCTGATAATGGCAAAGGGATACTTCACCATCATCTTCTCCACCACACAGGGGAATGGTCTGTTTTTTCAAGGAGGCCAAAAGGGTTTGAAATAAAAGGTTTGTTTGCAAGCCATTGGTCTCATTCCAAACTTGTAGATTGTTTGAGCATAGTACCAGTTTGTGTCCAACCACCCTTTGTTCCAAGTGAATACGGGTAAGAGTCAATCCACAAGAAAATTGTAGTAGCAATGGGTGAGTATATTGCAACATCTGAATTTACCAAGTAGCCAGCTGTTCTTAATTGTGTAAGTATTCGTGTCAATATTGATTTGGAAAAGCTGCTATCCAAGGGGTAGCAGCCAATAGCTTATGACAATATCCCCTTTAGTATAGGATTTACAATGAAATCTGGCCAGTGTCTGCCGTGCACATCAATCACAAGTTTAGATAAGCTACCCAAACATCAGAGGCAACCTCTCAAGAACTCCAACAAAAATCTACTAACCTTCCTAAACAAGTACCAGCGTCCAATCATAAGGAAAAGCCTCAAACATTGAGGACAAATCCCAGGTCCAATCTGCATTCAAAAGGAAACCTTGGCACACAGCGGGAAACACTTGAAACCAAAAGTCCTTTCAATACCTTAACCACATATGAAGATGAGGAGGTGGAAGATATCAAAGTGAATAGTCAATTGACTTACTGAAATCCATTTATAACCAGATTGGGACTAAAGAAGCAAATGCCCCAATTCAATCAGGTAACTTCCCATACCCAAATGACATTGGAGCATCTGGGCTAATGTGCAATCCTGCACAATCATAAATATTTTCAAAATTTGATTCAAGTTTATGTTAAGTTTTGTGTGTTTGCTGTTCGTGCCTTTTTGCTTGTTTTGAGAAATGCTTCAGGAAGTTTGTAGTTTGTTACTATGTCACAGGGTTTGCAGAATGTCAAGCAAAAAATTCAAGTTCCAGTGAACTTAAAGAAATCTAAAAAAATCTTTTAATTCACCCTGAAACTCGCACAGAAAAAGGCTTACGACCTTTTTTGTTAAAATATTTTTTAAAATGGGTTTTCTGGAAGTGTTTTGGATTTTGCATGAGAAAACAATAATCTCGAGCTTTACTATTTTCTGTGAGAATCAAAAAAATTACAAGGAGTTTTCAGCGACTTATTTTCTTTTGCTCCAAGAAACCATTTAAAGCATTAATAATTTATTGTGGCATTACCGGGCCGACTCTTATCAATTTGGGGTCAGATATTCCACTCCTTCCAAATTGATCAAGTCTTGTTATTTGTAATTATGATACACAGACAGCACGAGGACAAACTGGTAATTCACTATCTCAGCATCTTTGGGAAAGGGCATAGATGAGGACAGGCTTGGGCTCTACTATATACGCCAGGTGCTCATGATAAAGGAATCACTTGTCTATGAACACCATTTGTTTTGCTTTTTTTTTTTCAAAAATATTTTGAGATCTTGTGCAATAATAAATATTTTTAGGTATTATTACATTAACATTTAATATATTAAAATTAAAATTTTCTAAATATTCAAAAATAAATTTAGACTTAAGTTTAATCATTAATATATTTAATAAATAATAAATAAATTTAAAACATTTTAAATAATTATATTTGTTAATAAATAAATTTAGAACATTTTTTTATGAAGTGCTAAAACTTATCAGTTGTTAATTACCCTTGTTTGAAATGTTTGCGTTCAACTATTTGTTTTATTGCAACAAGAATACGGAGAACTTGAAGGTTGCCACATGTTACAGGCAGCGCTGGATACCAGTTGTGAGGTGTCTAGAAATAAAGTTAATGTGCATGCAAATCCATTATAGACAGTCTGCCAGCCATATTTAACAATTTAAACAGGATGACAAGTTGATTACTTTTGCCTTTGGCAGAGATAGTCAACTTCATCTTGTTTATTGCTGATTTTAGTGGTGGTTTATTAATCTTGCAACAACGAACTCTCCTGGTTTTTGATGATCAGGTAGCATGCCTTGTCACCCAGCCATGACTTCCAACTCCCTTTCTGTTTTGTGACATTAGACTTTGTCGTTTGCTTGATTGGCTGGTTCTGTAAAATGTTTTCTTGGCAAATCTTTTGGTTGTGTGGGGTTTTATCATTGTTCTTTTACAATTTAAATATCATGGAGGCTGTGCCTTGTTACCAGATGCATGGGAAAACCCCATAGGGTGAAAATGATTGGTCATTAGTAGAGATTGAAGATTGTTTTGCTGTTGTGGCCGTGTGAAGGCATTCAAAGGCGGTAGTCAATAAGGAATGAAACAGGCAAAGGAGAAGGATTATGTGAGAGGAGGAAGATGGTCAAAATATTTTAGATGAGAAATGAAAATAAGAGGTAGAATGAGTGACATAACATGTCCAAAAGGAAGAGTAAGACAGTTGAAGAGCTTGAAGGATTAATAGATAAGTGGGAGAACAGAGCATGCACAAAAAGTTGCACCATGAAGCTACAGGACAGGAAAGAAAACCAGTGAACAGGATTATGGTGTAGATATTTGTGTGTGAAGAATGTTAGTAGTTGACGCATTTACCAGGTGAAAAAAATTATTATAGAAAGGATATCAAATTCCGGAAGCACTTTGTTGAATGTAATAAGCTATGAAAAGTTTAATAAAATATTGTCATTCACATATTTTGCTTCCAAATTGTCTTGAAAAATGTTGATTTGAATTTTGGACTGCTAGGTTGGGCAGATTGTAATAAAACCCCCTAGTCTAGGTCTGCACCACCAACTCTAATCAAATGCTTCACAAATCAATAATCAATGCTTCAAAATCAATAACGAGATTGAGAACTTAAAAAGTAAAGCAAAAATGTTGGTCTAATTTTGAATGCTTGATTCTCTAGCCCAAGCCCTCTGATAAGTAACAAAGGCCATCACCAAAATTTTTCATCACTAATCTCCCTTTGAGAAGGACTAGGAAGCTCAGAGAGAACATATCACAAAAGGACAGGCACAACAATTAGACACTTTTAACAACAATTTAAAAAAGATTTACAATAATGGACTGTGCATGATGGCAAAACATACAAACTGCAAACAATTTATTCAAAAGTAAAATGTATTTCTTGTTTTTAAATGAAGGGAATGGCCAGCCTTCAAATATCAGATCAGTGCCTACTCCTGGAACAGAAAGTCAAATTTGAATCATATGCTAGTGATACAGTAAACCCTAATTCTCAGACGAGATTAATATACTCTCTGCCTTGCAGAGCTTAAACCCTCAAATGCCATTCTATCACAAAGATGCATTTCTACTTAATGATCCACAACCAATTTAAGAGTTCCACGTATTAATTCAAATTTTTTTTTCACCTTGGCATACTGTTGCACAAAAGTAGAACAATTTCATAGCACAACTTAGATGCAAACTAACACAAAACGATACAAAGAACAAGATATATACACTTAAGGATTCCATGAATGCCCTAAAACTCTAAAATAATAATGGAGACATAATACAAAAATGAAATATAAGTAATGTCTTATGTAGGTTTTCTTAATCAGTTTGCAAAGCAATGGCAAATCTCATACAAACTCAAAATTGGTTACATTCATATACACTTATGAAGGGAAAATACAGCTCGCCTTAGATGAGCTTTCCCAAAAATATTAACAAAGGCCAACCCTTTACAAGAGAAATTTAGACCCATATATAGGTCTACGACTAGGACACACAGTTGTGAAAGAGAAAGACGTGGCTGTTTTGAATTTGTAGAGAGCACCCATCTTTGACGTCATCATATCCAATGCCTCAGTGTTGAAATTGTCCTCATAGGACTCAAAAATGCACATTTAGGCATTAAAAATTGACCCTCCTGTGATTTGTCATCATGCTGATCAATAATGGCCTCAAAATTTGTGTATATAGGGCAGAAAGGGGCTCACAAAATCTGCAAAAAAGTAGCTCGGGAAATGGTATGAATGTTTGGGCGCTACACTTCTCGATTTGCTGTGAAAAATCAAGGTGTCTGCCACACTGTTTTCTCCTTTGAATTTGTGTCATCTTGCATAAATAATTTTTTTGAGCACCTTCAGATATGATTTGGTGTATGCAGGGCCAAATTGGTTCATTAATGGTGTCCTATGCTGTTTTCTTAATTATTGTTGGAAATTGCGTGGAAATCCATGCCCAAATGTTTGAAACATTTTTTAGGTAGTTGTTGCATCAAATCAGGTCATACTGATGCTTTGCACATGTAGGGGCTAGGTGGGACTAAACAAAGAAAAATGTGGGATTTTTGAATTGTTAGGGGCTGGAGAATGGGAATACCTTATAACTCATGCCAATCAGGAAGTCAAAGCATTGGGGATCCTGAGGGGTGGGTGTTGAGGAAGTCATGCATATGGAGGGAAGTTCAAACCAATAATCTCAATGGGATAAGAGAGTTTTTCAGAATGTTGAGGTTCTAGGTTTAGAGATGATTCATGTGATACCGATTTGAAGGGAGGCTCGCACCTCTCTGACAAAATGTATAAGTGAAGTTATTGGGTGGCAGGAATTTAGAGCTGCATAGGAAAGAGTACTAAGGTGAAGGGATGGGCGAAAGTTTTACTTTGGGAAAGTGAATGGAGGAATCGATGGTGTTTGGACAGGCATGATAGGATACAAGTACTCGGGTAAAGGGAGGCTGAAAAATTTGACTCTTATAGAGTACTTGGTGAAAAATATTGAGTCGATGGTTGGAAGTGGGGGGTGGGGGGAGATCCAAACAAGGTAATGGATAAGGGATGGTCCGGAACTTTGGTCTGAGAGACTTGGAAATTTTTGACATCAAGGGCCTAGGAGGTTGAGGGCGGGAGTGACATGCGAAGGGTGTTTGGGTAAAGGAGACTTTGACAAGCTGACAGGAATGAGTGAAAGACATGGTGAGATAAAGAAGTTTTTAAATTTGGAACAAATGAAAGAATTAAGTACTTATGCATACTTTTGGGAATTGAACCTCAGGGATATTGGGAAATAGTACCTGGATTAGCACCACCTGAAACTTCATCTCAGAAAAGTATTTCAGGCAACATGTCGGGATTTCAGACTCCGAGGCCCTCGAGGAAATGATATACTGGATAGGGGATGGTTGAAACTCTGTCTCCAATAGGAACTTAATGCAAAGGATTGGAGTTTTGGGGCATAGATTGAAGGTATGCAGGTTAGGGGGAGGCGAATAGTTTGACAACCATACTTGGACAAGTTTTACAAGGCTAGGGATTTGATTGTTGGGATTGGGTGGAAAGGTATGCTAGGACAATGAAGTCCGACAACTTGATAAGGACAAGGGGAAGGCAAAGATGGCTGGGATGGCATTTGGGATGGACGGTTGCAAAAGTTTGAAACTCTGGCAACATTAAGAAACTTAAGGAAATGACCTAACACACCCCACACTTTAAATATTTTAGATATTTTGCTGACTTCAACATATGATGAACACACAGGGGGCAACACAGGTCAGACTTTGGCAAGTTCCTATTATATTTCCTTTATGTCCTCTTAAAGTTATCATTTCTGAGTCATCTAATATTGCTTCTACATATAACACATGTAGATTCAAACAATTTAGAATGTTCTTTCCTCATATATCACTCAGGATCCAGACCATGGTAGCAGTGTCAATGAAAATCCTGTGTGCTTCCGTGATAAAGTCTTTAATGGGATGGTGCTAAATTGTCGGACATATGGCAAAGATTTAGATGCACTGGTTCAAGTGTGTGGAGAAATAGAAGAGTGTGGAGAAATAGAAGCACTAGTGATGGAGAAAGGAAATTGTTGCTTACCACCCTTTTCAAATCTATTTGCATACACGAAATAAATTGCAGCAAGCAAGATAGTTCAAATGAATATGCTATCTGTAATTATTCCATCTGATGACGAACTGTTGTCAACAACATGGCAAATATTCGTTTCAGGTCTCTTATGTCAAAGGTTTTAGCCATAAGCATCATGATACAGTTTGAACCCTTCACCCAGTGAGGTGTATGGTTAATTTTTGGGAATATCTGTCAACAATTGAAGTATTGGAAAGAAAAATAATTACTGATTGAACATGTTGAACAAGCTTTGTGTGCCTTGAGAAGAAAGAATTATAACTTGTGAGAGGCCTATATTGTCCAAATAGCACAAATGAGGGTTGGAAAGATGATTGCTAATTAGTAGCAATATGTTGGCAAAGGATATTTGTAGCACAAATTAGCCAAGCGATAGGAAGTTAGGGGTATATTATTGGCCCCAAACTCAATAGAGAGCACAACTATTAATTTGGTAGGTGTGTTACCCGTAAAACAAGGTAAGAGCAATTAGTATGGTGTGGTTGATTGATTTTGCAAGATGTTTTCTCAAATTTGAAACCATGTATAAAGGAAATCTTGATGGTAATGGCAAGTGGTGTTTGTCTACAACAAAAGGGATGATGTACTCTAAAATTTAAATAGTTATTGGTGCCAAGTTCACTGTGGGAGTCTCTCTATATGTATTGGTAGGTCAGCTGTCCATGACATGAGGTAATAGCTACTTGCATGTAGTGATTTATTGATATTTTAAGATGCAATCCAAAACCTTATCCAGTATAAGAGAGTAATCTTTGGGCCAAGAAACGATCCAGAAGTTCTTTACTATTATTTGGCTGCATTTGGTGTTGCTTAAATAAATCATTTTGAATGGGAATACAAGGATCTTAGGTAAATTTTGAACAACTGTATGGAGAAATTACGACATTGTCGAGGAGATCCATCATTTCAATGTGTGGTCAAACAAAAGTAGAGAACTAATTATTGGTACATCAAAAGATATGAAGGGCTTGGGTATTAAGTCTTCCACATCATTCAGTGTTGTCCCTGTCCAGCAAAGTGGTAAAGAAGCAGCCACTTTGAAAGGAAAAAGGAATGAAAATTTATTGAGAGGATAAGGAAAATACGTGAATAGATAAAATAGCAGCCAAAAGAGTGACTAGGCTAGAAACATCATCAAGGACTATGCCATTTAATTGAGGCAAAATGATAAGGACTTGACCAAGCAATGAGGATAATCAATTGTAAATTTGAACAGTAGATGACTGTTCTACTGTTCTCAGAGTTTGTCATATTTTTGCAGATCAACTGTGGAACAGTTTTTGAATTATGTGATTTGACCACAAGATGTCTTTGTAGCATGCACAAGGAGGGAAAGGGGCAAAATCAGACATAAGAATCCAAATGTCCGACAGCGATTGTGAGCATTTGAAGATAGAAGATGTGAGTCAAGATGTTAGATAAATATGTTCATTGGTTTGGGGATTCTTGTGGTCATTTAGGCAGATCAACTATGGAATAGCAGATTTTTTGGCAGAGCATAATGACAAAAGGTTCCAAGCTCCATGAACGAGAAATACCTTTTTATAGACACTGTCAACACAATTGGTAAAAGAATAAAGAACATTTATTTTGGTTAGAGTTAGTTTTTCTCCTTTAAGATTTTAACTATTGATGGTAAATTTGGTTTGACTTGTTAGTTATGCAGCAAAAATGCGAATTGAGATGACTTGTGCTGAGTCTGCCAAGTAATGTAAAAGATTCTCTGAGACATATAATGAAGGCATAATTTATTGGTTTTTGGGTCGCATGACAAGCAATCTTTGAATTATGATAAAGTGATGATTAAAATAGACTTATGCGTTCCCTAAATGTATTTGGCTTTTTTCTTTGTTGGGTGATTAGATTTTCTTTTTTGCCGACTTCCAAGTCTGAGTCAAAGTTTTAGGCTGCTGAGTCTGTCCCAGGTCCAAATTTTCCAATTATGATTTTAACCATAAAACATTTGGATGTGGTGTGAAAGTGTTGTTTCTACACTTGATCTGCCTATTTCATTCCATTTTATTTGCCACTTTGAATGTAGATCGTTTCAGTACTTGTAGACATCTTTTGTTTACGATAAGTCAATTTGTCATAGGTTGACCAATTAATAATTATGTTCAAATTACTCATTATAAAATTAAAAAAAACCTTATTAGATTACCAATTTTTTAACAATGCGTATGTGCCTATTTACACTACTGTCAGTTGATGAAGGCCAATGTGACAACCAGATAAGTGGGAAGTTAATAACTGGGAAACCGGCAAAGATGACAAATTAATTGTATTTCTGTAGACAACCAGAAAAGATGACGAATTAACTGTACCTTTGTAGACAACCAGAAAACTATATTAACTCTCAAAACATAGAAAGCACACCATAACACAAGATTTTTGGCGAGGAAACCCGGTGTGGGAAAAACCTCGGTGGGATTTGTGACCCACAATATTCACTCATTGGCCAATGAATGGATATTACTTACAATAGTGTGCCTGCACATGCAGGAAGGCCAACTGCCTAGAGCTCACTGGTCAAATACAAAAGGAAGTCTCACTGACTTACAAAATGGATTATGAGAATCCAATATAATGTATTGCTACAAAAAGAATCTGCTATGCCAGGTTCAATACCGGTTGAAGCTAATACAATAATCATAAACCTTTCTACAAGATCTGCTTTAGTATTCGCTCTACATATCCATCCTATCATCTTTCTACAAAATGATCTACAAGATCTCATACTTATATATGAGTCTTATTACAATATGGCATGTCGGCTTACAAAAAGATATTACAATTAAATACAATTTATAATAAACAAAATCTTGTCGGCTAAGATGTCGGTAAACATCCTTGTCGCTGCCGGTGAACTGTCTGCCGATGTAGAGTCTGTCGGTGCCGGTGCCATAAGATTGCAAGGTTGCCATCAATGACAATACCTTCAATCACCTACAATTTTCATTGGAGTGTGCAATGCCAACAATCTCCCCCTTTGGCATTGATGGCAACACCTATGAGAAAAATTCAAAATTGTATCCAAAAATTCAAGTCCAAAAATCTTACCAAAAATGTGTGCTCCCCTTGAGCAGATGATCTCTAAGTCATTGGATTTTTCTCTTTTTACTACTCCCCCTTTGACATCAATGACAAACGCTGTCAAAATGTCAATTGAGTGCAGTTTTAGCTTGAACCTTGTAACCGGTTGGTTACAATTTGAAATAGGTTTGCTAATACCAAATTCAGACTCTGAGTGAACCTGTCACTGTCCTTCAATGTTGCCTCTGTTCTTTGTATTGTACCGATGAGCTGATGCATTTGCTCTTCCGGTGTCGTTTGTCTTTGAACAAGTGCCTCAGAGATCTCTTTCCTCAAAGAGATGAGGTTATCCAATTTAGGACTGAGCCTATATTTAAGTTCTTTTGCCTTTACTTTTTTTTCTCCAATTTCTCAAGTTTCTCTTCAAATCCAGCTATCTCCTGTTTTATAACTGATAATGGTTTTGATGAACCAATGATATTGTCAGCTATATCATTTTTTTTTTTGTACTTTGCTGATCTCCTTATCGATATCCACTATCAAAAGATTTGTCTTACATGTATCTCTATATAGTTCCTTAAACTCCATTGTTTTTTTACTCAGTGCCAGTAAGAGGGTATCAATGTGTCCCATGCACTTCTTTATTGTCTCATCAAAAAATTTCTCTTTTTCCTTATCCATTTTCTCTTTAAATGTTTTTTCATTTATTTGATCAACAGTCAATATGTTGTTAGTGATGTACTTAGACAATGTGTCTAATTGACTCAAGGAATCTTTATTTTCTACATTGCACTTGGGTGCAATCAATTTAAGAATGGGGATGGTATCATCTATAGCCTTATATGCCAGTGCTTTACAATCAATAATTTTCTTAATGGAATCTATAAGTACCTCAATTACATTTGTTGGTCTGAATTCAGTCATGGAAGTACCAGATGATTGTCCAATTACCTTAACAATCTCCATGTTGCCGGTATGAGTAACCACTTTGCTTGCCTCGACCTTTGGTGGGTCAGTTTGTGTCTGCATTTCTATCAGCAAAAGTTTAGATTTCTCAGCAGTTGCCGGTGGCACTATCTCTGTATGTACCTGTGACTCAACCTTTTTCTCTGGCTGTTTCTCAATGGGTTTCACTGTGCTCTCTACTGTCGGTTTCTCTGTCTGCACCTTTGCACTATCCACTACCGGTAACTTAGTAGGCTTCTCTGTATTTTCTGCAGCCAGTATCCCATATGTTGGTTTTTCAATGTTTGCATCAATGGTATCAATCACCATTCCAATCTCAATATGTTCCACTGTTTGTTCTGTATGTGTCTCTACCTCAATATTTTCAGCCGGTGGCTCAGTAGCCACATCTTTCTTCTCACCAGTGGTCTCCTTATCAACTACAATATTGACCTCCTGAGTATCAATGTTCATTGTGTACAAGATTTCTGATTTAGGATTAGTATCCTCATGTGGAGTCTCCACATCCTCAGGAGCCGGTGTGGCATATGTCTGAATCGATGCAGTAACAGAAGGAGGTGGCAAATTGTCTGTCACTTTTATATTTGGTAGTCCACATACCTTGCCTTTACCTTTGTCCTTATCCTTTTGGTATACCTTAAAAGCTTTAGGTCTTTTGAGCTCTTCTTGTTTCTCCTTTTCCACAAAGAAGATGTCCCATTTATTTGTTGTCTCTTCTGACATCTCATTAACTCTGCCGGCCATTAGACTTACATGCTGGTGACCACTAGAAAATACTGTCCTATTAGCCTCACTTATCAACTTATCAATTTCTTCTACTAATTTCACAAGGTGAACAACAAGTAGATTCTCAATTTTTATTTTCTTGTCTAACTCCATAATGGCTAACCTTTTAGCATCAAGCCGCCTATACAAATCACTAGATAAATCATCTACCACTTCTATCAAAACTTTCTTATAAATGTCTAGGTGTAAGATGATACTGTTTTCTATGCTTTCATTTTCTTCATTGGTAAATGTATCATACAATTTACTAACATTAGACAAGTTTCCATCATCTGTTATTTCATTTAGCAAGTTGTCAAGAGGAGGAATAACCTGTTGTTCCTTTTTCTTCCTGGGTGTCATCTTTTTAGTTGGGGGCCTTACTGCCTGTTGTTTCTGCCTTGTTGTCCTGGTTTTCTTGGGAGGAGGAGAGGGTACTGGTGAAGGTTTTCTCTTCCTATCTACTCTTTTAAACTCAGCTGAGATATCACTTTCTGATGAAGTTCCAACCAGTGAGATGTGAGCTTCCGGTTGTAAACCTTCCAAATCACTTTCTTTGATACCAGTGATATTCATTACATTTTCCTTTATCTTTTTAACCTGCTTAGATGCACTTCAGATATATTTCTCTCTTCTCTTTCTCTGTTTCAGTGTTTGCACCCCACTTTCAATGGCTTCAACATTACCAAACACCTTTTCCTCTGGTTCTCTAGGGGCTTCAAGTAGGGCTTTGGCATATGTCTCAATAATGTTCACATCAACCTCATAACTCATCTCTGTCACCCAAACAGTTCTAGGAATAACAACTTCCATCCAGATCTCATCCTTCTTAATCACAAAACAAATTTATTTTTGATACTTGTCTACAATACTCTGAGGTAACCTTTCCCTAGTCTTCATTTTAGCCTTAAATGCTTGGAAATATTCAGTTATTTTATTTTTCCTGTCTGTTCCCATGCTGGTGAAGATATTCAACAGTTGTTTACCTACCGGTATGTCATAACCAAAGTCTTTCCTGCCTATACCGAGAACTTCTTTTGTAATATATATCATTAGACATACAAGAAGATTTCCAAATCAGAAAGTACCTTTATTATCTCCTTTGTTTTTCTTCAAATTATCAATTAATTCATCTTTCAACCACTTACATACATCTATTTTAGCATCATTGTTGATCATATCATATGCACTCTTGATACATAGACTGGAAACTGAGTTCAGTCGGTTAGCATGTGTGGTTTTGTATCCTAAGATCATGCTAATTTATCTAACATTGCCATCTTTCACATCATTAACTCTTAGGGATTTGCTGTCGTAGGTTGCACTAGTTAAAGTCATCACTGTGTTGTTTGAAACTTTCTTGGTCTTATCTAGCCTGCTAGTCACAACCTTAACTGCTTCTCTAGTGATCTTATGGATAGAGTCTAACCAAAAGAATTCTCCATGGACTCTACTGAGTACAATCCTCACAACTTCCTTAGGAAATTCAGGGATGTCAAGGATTTCCACAAAACCTAGGGTTTCAATAACCTTATGTTCCAGTTTTACAATTCCACTTTCATCACAAATCACATTTTTATACATTTTCACGATTTCATTTGAACCTAGTTCCTCAATATGGCAATGCATGTAGATTCTTGAGTCTTCTACATATGCAACTCCTTTAGGGATTTTAGAAAATGCACCTAGGGTATCATCCTGTTTTGCTACTTCGAGAATAATCTTGAGTACGGGCCTAGGGCGTTTAATCACTTCAATAACAGTAGGGTTTGCAATGAATTTAGGAGCAGAGGAGGAAGCCATTGATAAATACCTTAATTTGCCTTAATTTGCTTTTTAGGTGAATCAGTATCTAACCGGTTTACAAATTTTCTAACCTTATTAAGTAATTTGCATTCCAAAGCAATGTACCGATAAACAAGAATTAATGTAGTAAATATGAACAATAAACACAACATAGAAAGAACACCATAACACAAGATTTTTGGCGAGAAAATCCGGTGTGGGAAAAACCTCAGTGGGATTTGTGACCCACAATATCCACTCATTGGCCAATGAATGGATATTACTTACAATAGTGTGCCTGCACATGCGGGAAGACCAACTGCCTAGAGTTCACTGCTCAAATACAAAAGGAAGTCTCACTAACTTACAAAATGAATTATGAGAATCCAATATAATGTACTGCTACAGAAAGCATCTGCTATGCCAGGTTCAGTACCGGTTGAAGCTCATACAATAACCATAAACCTTTCTACAAGATTTGCTTGAGTATTCGCTCTACATATCCATCCTATCATCTCTCTACAAAATGATCTACAAGATCTCATACTTATATATGAGTCTTCTTACAATATGCC
Source organism: Cryptomeria japonica (assembly GCF_030272615.1). Lineage (NCBI taxonomy): Eukaryota > Viridiplantae > Streptophyta > Pinopsida > Cupressales > Cupressaceae > Cryptomeria > Cryptomeria japonica. The sequence goes on from NC_081412.1 coordinate 717,544,051, forward strand.
ATGTCGGCTTACACAAAGATATTACAATTAAATACAATATACAATAAACAAAATCCTATCGGCTAGGGTGCCAGTAAACATCTTTGTTGCTGCCGGTGAACTATCTGCCGGTGTAGAGTCTGCCAGCAATGGTGCCATAAGATTGCAAGGTTTCCATCAATGACAATACCTTCAATCACCTACAATTCTCATTGGAGTGTGCAATGCCAGCATGTTTCTCATGAATGCAGACCAACACAGGCGGTTAGACTTCAAACCGTTGGTGCAGTTGCTCAGATGAATGATCGACAATCTGATATATGAAGCCATTGGATAACTATGGTGAATGAAATTGATAGCGTGTGTCGATTGTTGTGACCAGTTCGTTAGAAATTGAGAACGAATGACTGTAGTTGCAGACTGAAACTTTATTGTAAATTCATTTACTGGAAATAAAGTGTCGAACTGTTGGTGGTGGTTTTTTTTTTTTTTTTTGTTTGTTTTCCTGAAAGGGTTTTCCCATGTAATTCTTGGTGTTCTGTCTCTGTGTTTATTCTATCCGTTTTTGTCTATGTTATTCTTAACGTTTTGTAAAAGTTTTAAACTGCATTCTTGTATGATTTCCCCTGTTAATTGACATTAGGAAGGCGTTTCCGCACTGTGCTTTCCTTACAAGTGGTATCAGAGCTTGGCCCGTTTTGTTATCCTTGTTGGGTAGGGTTAGTTTTTTGTGTCAGTTCTGTTTCAATGGGAGTCTTGCAGAGTGTCTACTTGTTTGTTTTACAGGTTAAGATGGCGAGCACCTCAGGGCGCATAGACATGGAGAAGCTTAATGGTTCCAGTTTCGAACAATGGAAACTCAAGATGGAAGACTTGCTATGTCTGCGTAGAAACCTACACGCATGAAGCAAGAGGATTGAGAATTAGCCAACCGGAAAGCAAGGGGTCTAATTAGGCCATGTCTTGCTGATTCTCTTCTGTTAAACGTACACGAAGAGAAAACCGCACATCTTCTCTAGAATAAGTTGGGAGATATTTATCAAGGCAAGTCCTTGGTGAATAAACTTTTCTTGAGGAAGAAGTTGTACTCTCTGAAGATGGATGCAGGAACACCATTGGCAGACCACTTGAATGCGTTCAACATGGTTCTTTCACAATTAACTTCTGTTGGTGTGTCCATTCAGGAAGAAGAACGTTGCATGCTACTATTATGTTGATTGCCTGACTCTTGGGATCATTTAGTGATGGCTATCGGTAGTACTACGACCCAGTTCAAGATGGATACTGTGGTTAATACTCTTTTGTCAGAAGAAATGAGAAAGAAGTCTTTTGAGACGAAAAAATATGCACTCTCTGTTCGAGGCACACCGAAGGACAAAGACAAGAAAAAAAGAAAGATGTCCAAGTTCAAGTCTCAAGAGAGATCAAAATCTCCAGGCAAGAAGTCAAAGGTGAAATGCTGGAACTGTGGGCAGAAAGGGCATATCCGAAAGGATTGCAAGGAGGAGGAGAAGAAGAAGAAGTATTCTAACACTGAATCTTCTCAGAGTGATGCAAATGCATTTGTAGCAACCCTGACAGTGCCTACCTCAAATGACACCTGGTTAGTAGATTCTGGCGCATCTTTTCACATGACCTCCCACAAGGAGTGGTTCTCGAAGTATGAACCGTATGTTGGTGGAAAGGTATATTTGGCTAGTGATTCTACGTTGGAGATTGTAGGGAGAGGCAGAATTAAAATTTAATTCCCAGATGGTAGAGTGAAGGGGATCAATGAAGTTCTTCATATACCAGGTCTGACAAGAAACCTTCTCTCTGTAAGTAAAATTAATGATGCTAGACTACAAGTTACATTTGTATCTGGTGGTTGCAAGATGACTAGGGGTTCCATTGTATTGGCAAAGGGTGATTGCATTGGTACACTGTATAAGTTAAATGCTAAACCTATATGTTGTAATGTAACCTCTGAAAAGTCTGTTAAGACAACTGTAATGATGCATAATGTTAATTCATTGGAAGCTAAACTTCCTGCTGAGAAAACAATGCTCTGGCATAATAGGTTAGGTCACATAGGTGAAAAAGGTTTAAAAGCTTTGAAGAATGAGAATTTGGTTGAAGGTCTAGATGATTGTAGTTTTGAGTTCGATTTTTGCGAACACTGCATATATGGAAAACATAACCGTGTTTAGTTTTATTCCAGTTCTCATAATTCTTCTGACATTCTGGATCATGTTCACTCTGATGTGTTTGGTCCAGTGGATGTTCCTTCTCTGTCTAAGTCTAAGTACTATGTATCTTTTGTAGATGATTATTCAAGAAGGGCATTTGTGGACTTCTTAAAAGTAAATCAAAAGTGTTCAGTTGGTTTAAGGAGTTTAAGAACCTTGTTGAAAATCAGATTGGGAGAAGGATTGAATGTTTAAGAACAGACAATGGTGGTGAATACTGTAGTGCAGATTTCGACAAGTATTGTGTTGATCATGAATTTAAGAGACATAAGACTGCACCTTACACTCCACATCAAAATGGATTTGCTGAAGGTTGAATCAGTCTCTAATGGAGAAAGCAAAAAACATGTTGAGCGGAGTTGGGATGGAACCAAAATTATGGGCTGAAGCAGTTGCTACAACATGTTATCTTCTGAATCGTTCTCCTACTTCAGCATTGGTTGACAAAACACCTATGGAAGCATGGTCTGGTAAGAAACCTTCTTTAAGGCACCTTCGTGTTTTTGGTGCAGAGGCATATGCTCATGTGCCTGATGTTAATAGATCTAAGTTGGATAACAAAGCTGTGAAATATATCTTTATTGGCTATGGAGTTGGTGTAAAAGGATACAAACTTTGAAATCCAATGAATGGAAAGGTTATGTACAGTAGAAGTGTGATTTTTCATGAGCTGAAACCTATGTCACTAGATCACAACATAGGAAAGAAAGGAGAAGATGAGGTTGAAATTCCTCCAGCTAAGGAAGAATCTCCAGAGATACTTGAAGATGAGGAGAGTTCAAGCAGTTCTGAAGAAGAACATGATGATGAGCCTCTCGTTGAACCTCAAGAAGCCTCAACACCAGAGTTGAGAAGATCTACTCGAGAGAGACGACAACCTGATAGGTATACACCTAATAAGTACAATCACTCTATGTTGAATGTTAATTGTGCTTATGCTTTACTTGTAGATACTGATGAGCCTAAGATTGTCAAAGAAGCTATTAAGATGCTTGATTCAGAATCCTGGTTGGAAGCTATGAATGATGAAATGTCATCATTGGATAAAAATGGAACTTGGGATTTGGTGCCATTGCCTAATGGTAGAAAGCCTGTAGGCTGCAAGTGGGTATTCAAAAAGAAGTATGGTCCAGATGGCAGCATTGACAAGTACAAATCAAGATTGGTTGCAAAGGGGTATTCTCAAAAGGAAGGTATTGACTATGGAGAGATCTTTTCTCCTGTGGCTAAGCTGACATCTACCAGATTTCTCTTGTCACTTACAACAACATATGATTGGGAGATTGAGTAGATGGATGCGAAGACAACATTTCTTCATGGTGACCTTGAAGAAGAGATTTATATGTCTCAACCTGAGCACTTTGTGGAAAAAGGTAAAGAACATTTGGTATGCAGACTCAAGAAGTCTCTATATGGTTTGAAAGAGTCCCCCAAAATGTGGTATCAAAAGTATGATACATTTGTTTTGTCCTTGGGATTTGTGAGATCAAAAGATGATCATTGTGTTTACTACAAAACTGAAGGTGATAGGATTCTTATCATAGCTTTGTATGTAGACGACATGCTGTTCATAGGAAATACAAAAGGTATGATCTCAGATTTAAAATCTCAGTTATCTATGAAATTTGAAATGAAGGACTTCGGAGCAACAAATTGCATTCTGGGAATGGAGATCAAAAGAGATAGATCTAAGAGGAAACTTTGGCTCAGCCAGAGAAAATATATAACTAATGTTCTTGAGAGGTTTCATATGTCTGACTGTAAATCACAGGTTGTTCCCATCTTGCAGGGAACTAAGCTGTCTGTGCTTGACAATCCGAAATCTCCAAAAGAGATTGCTGACATGAAGAACATCCCTTATGCAAGTGCTATTGACAACTTGATGTATGCTATGGTCTGTACAAGACCAGACATTGCCCAACCAGTGGGAGTACTGAGTAGGTTTATGCCGAATCTAGGAAGGCCGCATTGGGATGCTGTAAAGAGGGTGTTTAGATATCTGAAGGGAGCTTCAGATTTTGCTTTGTGCTATCATGGTTATTTTGGTGATTCAAAAAAAGCTCTTAGTGTATGTGGTTTTGTGGATTCTGATTGGGCAGGAGACATAGATAGCAGAAGATCCACTAGTGGATATGTTTTTGTTATGAATGGTGGAATAATCAATTGGATGAGCAAGCGACAATCTATAGTCACCTTGTCCACTACAGAGGCAGAATACATGGCGGCCACACATGCTTGTAAATAAGCTGTCTGGCTTAGGCGTTTAAGTTCAAATATTGGTTTTGATGCAGGATAGGTTGAAATTTGGAGTGACAGTTAGAGTGCCATATGTTTGGCGAAGAATCCTACTTTCCATGCTAGATCGAAGCATATTGATGTTCAGTATCACTTTGTTCATGACATGGTGGAAGATGGAAAAGTTTATCTTAACAAGGCAGACACTATGGAAAATGTTGCAGACGCCTCGACGAAACCTGTGAGCACTCACAAGTTCAAGTGGTGTTCTAATTCTATGGGTCTTGATACCCATGTTTTTCAGTAACGTCTGGAGTGGTAATCGGTCTAGTGAATTCCTTGTCAAGTGGGAGTTTGTTGGAAATGTGCCTCGAATTAACTTGACTTGTGTTTCAGATTGATTGGAGTAACCTATCCCAATGCAAACCTCTTCTTGTGATCGACTATCGGGTGAGCAAGTTGAGTAGATCTGATGGTCGAGCGAAAAGATCCAACGGCTATCGCTATACTGCGATGGGAAGATGATCAAAAGTTATTCCTTGCAGCTTGGCGACAAAGTACGTGCAAAAAGAAGAGCTTCATTTCGACGGTTTAGTGAGGCCATGCTAAGGTGGCAAGGCAGGGATTCCAGAGCCAATAAGGAAGTAACACGTGGAATAAGTGAGCGGCCCAGGTGAGATAAGGGTCGTGCAAATTGAGAAGATCCAGCGGAAGATCCGAGGAAGATAAATGGTGGAGTAAAATTCTGGGACTATCAGCGACTGTCGCTGTACTGAGGTTGTGAGGTGCTCGAAATGTTATCTCTCACGACATGGGGACCAAGTGGTGGGACCCGACATAAGAGCGACTAAGGCGAGTTAAAGGCCGATCAGATTGTAGATTATCGAATGACGATCACAAAAGATCCGACGGTGGTCGCTAGGTTGCGATGGGAATTTGCTCGTTAGAATTTTCATCGCGACCCAATGACAAAGAAGAACTTCATTCTGGGAGGTTAGTGAGGCCGTGCTAAGGTGGCAGGGCAGGGACCCCAGAGCCAATCAGGGGGTGCCACGTGGTGGAGTGCAGAAAGAGATCAAGGAAGATCAGACGATTGGGATAGCTGTTTGGTTGTCTTGCCAATGACCCGATGAGGTCGCCTTCGACGATCGGGTTTGATATCGAAGATTGAGTTCAAAAGGTAAACACTTGGACACTGAAGATGGTCTTGTCGGTGTATATGAATACGAACCGACTCGACTTCCTGGTGCATGTGGGATATTGTGTTTCTCATGAATGCAGACCAACACAGGCGGTTAGACTTCAAACCATTGGTGCAGTTGCTCAGATGAACAGTCGACAATATGACATATGAAGCCATTGGATAACTATGGTGAATGAAACTGATAGCGTGTGTCGATTGTTGTGACTAGTTCGTTAGAATATGGGAACGAATGCTTGTAGTTGCAGACTAAAAATCAAACTATAAATAATCCCTAATATGCTTTTGTAGGTGGTTAAATTGATATTGATTAAATAAGAAGATGTGTAGTAAATGTTGTAAGACGATAAGATCTTCTGACACACTTGGTATCTCCCAACCATAGACAAGTAAAGCTTATCTCACTTACTCGATTTCCTATCAAGTGAACTTTAAAAAAGGAATTATAAAAAATTAGTAAAAGAAGTGTAATTTATGATTTTTGTAAACAATACAAATAAATGAATCTAAAATCTATACAAAATTGTTTTGGTGTAAAGACATTATGTATGAGAGATCAATATTAATATGTCATCACCTCCATCTGGAGTGAACATTGTATCAGATTTTGTAGAAATCATCTTTTCAATTAAGCCAACCAAGCTGTAGAAAGTCTCGGCAAATTATGGCATTGTTTCTGAATTTGTTGTTTTCAAAATGATATGGAAATAAAGTGTCGAACTGTTGGTAATGGTTTTTTTTAAAATCTTTTTTCCCGAAAGGGTTTTCCCACGTAATTCTTGGTGTTCTGTCTATGTGTTGATTCTATCCATTTTTTGTCTATGTTATTCTTAATGTTCTGTAAAGGTTTTAAACTGCATTCTTGTATGATTTCCCCTGTTAATTGACATTAGGAAGGCGTTTCCGCATTGTACTTTCCTTACATGGTCAAGGTGGGGGAAATAAGTCCAAGGTTTGGGGTTGTTCCTAACTTGTCGACCTTTCCTCTTTAGTAGGCTTCAAATGAGGCTGAATAGGCATTAGAAGATTATGAAAGAGTTAAGAAAACATTATAGCTCATATTTAATATATATCATGTTTGAATGATTAGTTGATAAAGTGAAAGGGTAGACCACCTTATAGTTGATTTGTTTGTCTAGTGAGGAGAGGTTGTCCTGTGTTGGATCCAAGTGATTTCATGCAATTGTATGATTTAATTCTAGACCTATAAGACTTTGTGTGTGCTCCTAGATCAATCAATTATGATCTATTTGTTTTGAATTAGGAACCTCTCTTCGAGTTATAGTGCTAAGCTAAGTACAAGTGTTGACTTTTATGACAACGGATGGAGGTAGGACGCTACGAGTGCATAGGTAGAGGATAGTAGTCCTCTAGCATGTAGAATAGTCCACTCTATCCAAGGTGATCACCGAAGGATAAATTTTATGACCCGCTTAAGATAAGCTTATCCACTCGAGATTGACAGTAGTCAAGGAGCGTAATATGCTGGTAGACTGTCAGCCGTACCACATAGTTAGCGGATGGATACCACTAGTTGCATGCAGGCGAGGGATACCCATGTTGACCTAAGGTTTTTAGACAGATTCCACCAATAGCATGTGGGCGTGGGGACCAGCTGCATTTCAGTGATGGATGTCCTTGTTGCTTAGCCTTTCGATGGATTGTAGGGAAGAGAATTTCTAATGAAGAATATGTAGATAATAATTGGATGAAACCTTGTATAATTTGAGCATATATTTATGTGGAAGTGGTATAATTGACTTGGTTAGGATGAGGATAGACATCTAGTGTAGTATGGGATACATTGAATCTTGTTCCCACTTGCTCGTTGGTACAAAAGACTAGACAAAAGAATGTGTCCCACGGTGTAGTGTGCATTGCACCGACATTTCTTTTATCTGGAATGCACTATGGGAAAGTGGTAGCTATTTATTATGGATATGTCTATTCCTCATTGTGTAAATGCTAGTTTCTAGGTATGTGATGCCTACCAAAGCTAGCCACTATATATGGGAAATGTATAATGAAGCTTAGTCCCTATGAATATGGGATGTAAGCTAGAGCTAGTCACTTTGCACATGTAATGTAAGCTAGAGCTATTCCTCGTGTGTGTGATGTGTACGAGCTAGTCCCATGTGTTTATGGGAAATGTGCTCGAATTACTCTTAATGGAAATGAGAACTTTTGGAAGGATTTGACCCCAGTGTGCTTGTGTACATTTGTACAATACTTAATGGCTAATGGTTGCCTTCTATTGAAATGAAGTAAGTTAATTGATTGCATGAAATTAATAATCAGGGTTAAGGAGAGATCAAGTTCTTATAGAGGAGGAGAGAAGGATCTCACTTTATTCTTTGGGATGAACTACGAAGCCTCTGAATTCCCTTGAAGGGATACAAAGGTCGGGTCACTGGCAATGAGCCCCTGAGGCTTAAGTCTAGGTCTAATGGGGATCCTAACCTTGAAAGCTTACCACCTTTGAGTGCAGGCATAAATGGTGGTGTAGAACTTTCTCCCCTAAGGCAATTGAAGGAATTAAGAAGTTGACATTTCTAAGTTAGAATGAAAAGTTTATTTAATTAAGTTGGTACTTGTAAATGAAAAAAAAAGTTAGTGTCCAAGGGGTGGATATTACAGTTTTGTTTTTCAAGGACTATAGGTGGCACTAGGGAATTTTTAATTTACCATCTCTTCATTTATGGAACATTTTTAGGTGCCACCTCATCATAAGGAGATTAGGAGGTAAAAACAAAGATTTGCTTTAGTTATTAAAGTATGTAAAGAAAGAAAATAAAGAAGGTTTCTATTTTAATTTCTTACATGGACAAACAACTTTGCCAGCTTTGATTCTGTTTGGAAAAGTAAATTATCATTAGGGATATTCAACCTTAAAGCAAACTTGTATATATTGGTATCTATTTTTATTTTTAGATTGTAATATTATTATTATTTTTTTATAAAAAGATAAAGAAAAAAATTACCAGAAACCTGAGCAAGGATAGGAAACAATATGAAACAGAGGTACATCAAGTATGGAACAGAGACAAAGCAAGTATGAAACGGAAAAGATCCGAGTCTATTATAAATCTTTAGTTGCAAAAGATACACAAATTGGACTATAGAATAGTTTAAGAAAATGAATTTTGCAGGGTAAAATTGATTTCCACAACCTTTATGAGCACAAAAGAAGTTATGGAGTCAAAGTAGGTGCATCCGTCATATATATAAGAAAATCACAACGCGGAAACGACATCCACCATGTTTAATTTAATGGGGAGAGTAGTAAAGGTGATTTTCAATTTCAGATTACAGTCACCAAGATGCACATTAACAAGATAATAGAGAAAACAATATATTCACACAAGCACAAATAGAACACATAATTTATGAGGGAAAATCCTTATGGGTAAAAAAACCACCACGAAAGCCAATCTCTTGTATTACAATAAAATGTATACTGCATACAAGGTACAAATTTAGCTCTTAGGAGTATATTACATAGTCTCTATTCTAGCAACATTCAACCTATAGATAGAATTCAACCCATGCATTATATAGGAAAAAGCCACAACATTATGCAATTCGACATCTAACACCAACCACACAGACCAACCGCTCACAACCTCCAATAGTCACCCTCATCATCCAACCATCGAAATCAATCGTTTTTGACTTCTGGTCTGCAAGGTAACTGTCTCTCTGACCTGAATTATAGACATTTTTGCAACAAGTCTTCTAGACCTCTCACACGTACCCTTTCTTCTGCAACTGCACAACCTCTGCAACCATTTCTTCAGATAATTATATCTCTGCTCCAAGAAACTGGTTTATTGAACAGTTACATGTCTCCAACTGTCGAACTTCCTCAGACTATCGATAACGCGCTGTGTTATCTCCATCGCTCCTCTGAGTCATTCCAGTTTCTGCCAATCACCAACAGACAACTTGGCAGGTCAACATGAGTCCATTGTGGTCCCAACTGAATCTCAAAGGCTATTGAAAAATACTCCAACATAGACCAATCATTGGCTTCCAACTTAGCATGTCAACATGAGTCAGCCTTGGTCCCCACCAAGACCATCTTATTGGCTTATCGGTATATCAACATCCAATGGAAATGTAACTCACTAGTTCTCCTTGTCACCATGCTTTGTTCCACCCAATCTCCGATCCTCGATAGTGGGCCCCTCACAAGTCTCTTATTAGCTAATCACACTTTGTTAGAAAGGTGACTTTGGCTACCAAAAAATTTCTTAGCGAATTCCATGATCTCACTGAAAACAATAGTGCATTGGAAAGACTCCAACACCGTCATATCGATATAACCTTTATTGCCACAAAGTGAGACTTTCGTTATCTCCTTCAGACAATCTTACCAAAACCGCAAGCTACACCAAAATCTTTGTCTTTGCCAAGACTTCACCAAAGCTAATCGAACTCGGGCTTGTTGGTGTAGCAATATTACTTTGGTTGACTGCTGTGGGAGACATACCTAAACTACAAGTTATATCGATATACTGCTCAATGTCAGCAAGACACATCAACTGTCTCCCAGACATCAGAAAAGGAGTGGCTTCTCAGAACTGCCTGGTAGAGTCTTACCGAACCCAGATGCTATACCGAAATCACTACTTCTCTAGGTGAGTGTATAACACAAAGTTTATCTACTACTGTATCAATGACAAGAAGGTTATTCACACAAAATTGCTCATTTCAGAGACCAAGTGCCATATTTTCGAGATTTCAACTAGTAAGTTTGAGACACCCATTCTCAACTATATATATATATTAAATTGACAAACTTTCTCAAATAGTTATGCATGCAAAATGTGAAAGCACAGATAAGACACATATTGATTTTTTTTAACAAGGTGCCTTAAGAGACAACATCTCATGGATGCAATGGGTGAAAGACCTGCAAAATTGCATAGTGAAATTATAGATAATGATAAAGAGATTAGTGGGAGATTAGACAAATTACAAGATATCTGGATGAGGTTGGATTGACTACACTGACCATATAAATTGACCTCTAACTCTCTTGGACATATGACCGATGGTTTCACTTAATAAAAACTTGGCATGACAAGCTTATAGCTATGTTCTATGCTACTTGCATTTTCAGTAGATCAAAAATTTAGTTGTAGTAGATTGAAATGACAAGGCCAATGTAATTGGGCAAGAATTAAAGAGACTTACCCGGATAATAAAGACCCTAAAAAAAAACGTTGTTGTTGTAGACCTCTCTTGCAACTAGTGTCTGAAGTTCTCGATTGGAATCCTCTCTGTTACGAATGGGGCTAGAAATGTTATTTTTCTCTGTATTCCCCAAAATTCCCAAATCGTTTCCGCAATTGTCAAATATTCATGTTCTTAATAAAGAATGAGCCCCAAACAAGAAATGCATAATTTTCCTTTTCCCATTCCCATATACAAAAGAAAATACCAACGTAGCGTGTGTGTTTTTTTTACTGGTAAAATTGTTTGTTTAGATAGAGGAAAGGTCACAAGAAATGCATAATCTTCATCCATTTCACGTGTACATTATTATTTGAAATGAAAAGAGCATGATATTCCCGTTCATTATACATGCATTTCAATATTCTCTATTTGTCTCATGTAAAATGTATGTTTGTATCAGTAACAATTTTTTTTTTTTAGTAATCCATTTAGTTGTCAAAAGACACATTCAATATAGTACTTCCTTATCAAATGAAACAATCAATTTTATTATTGAAAGGAAGAAAACATATCTAAAATTATAAGTATAACTAATAAATAACTTATTTTATATTAAATCTAATAAATCTATTTTCTTATCCTTATTTAACAATCATAATATTTCATAAAAATTAAATCCTATTTTATTTCTTTATTTCATATATTCAAAAAATAAAATATTTCTACCTAATCAATCAAATGGAATATAATCCAAAAAGAAATAGCATATTATTATCATTCTAAATTAATCAAATTGAATAAATATTCTCAACAACTAAATAAATAGTTATTTATTCCTAACCATGCAAAGAGTAAAATTCATAATATAATCAACATTTGATCAACCATTTAATTGGAAAAAAATGCATTCATATGGAACTACATGTGTGTGTGAATAGATTCCATCAACCAACCATTGCTAGAAGGCTAGCCAACCTCTACCTCAACCATGTTCTTGTCTTCACACCTGCCAACAACTCAAGAAACTCAATTTTACATTAGCATATTTGTATACCAAATTATTTTTCATCATCAAATATTTCATATATTTGTAAATAAACATCATGATGAGTAATTGATCCATAATCCAAATTCAAATTAAATATAAAGTCACCAGTCAATATATATTAATTACTATTCTAGTTATGTCATCTTATGTCCAAAATATTAATAATAATTATGTCTAATAAAATTTGGGGTTGTGTCATCCTTCTCCACTAGGACGATATATACACACATCAAAGTATATATCTATATATATATATGAAAGATTATGATAAAATTGAGAAACACTCACAAAACATATATTCTGCTGAAGGACTGCAAAGATAAATTACTTATGAAAAACTTGAATACGTATGCAAACTGTTATTAAAAACTAAATTGATTAACTTGATAAAAACCGATACAATGGGCTTTCTTTTAGACAGAACTTCTCAAAGTGACGATGAGAAGAATAAAACAAAAAACTAAAAGCAAAAATATGTTTTATCTATATGTAACAGTTTGGATATAGGAGCTGCTGTTCAAAAAAATATTTTATTTAATAAAACTAAAAGCAAAAATACAAATCGCCTTCAAACTTGATCTCTATGATATGTTGTATCATTCGAGCTTATCTTCAATCTCCCCCTAAATGATCAATGAAGGTGAGTCCCAACTGATTTCTGAAGGCAATAAAACTTGTGGTTGGAAGAGCTTTAGTAAAAATATCAGCAACTTGTCTAGATGAAGGACAAAACTGCAACTCCACTTGTCCATCTTGAACCAAGTCACAAATGTAATGATAACAGATCTCTATGTGTTTCATTTTGGCATGAAACACATGATTCTTTGTCATGACAATAGTGCTATTGTTATCACAATAGATGGTGGTTGGATGCTCCAGAACCAAATATAGATATGTCAATATCCTTCTTATCCATATCGCTTGAAAACTTGTCGATGAAGCTACCATGTATTTCGCTTCTGCTGAAGAAAGAGCCAATGTTGCATGTTTTTTATTACTCCAAGATACAACTCCAGAGCCAAATGAAAACGCATAACCAGATGTTGATTTCCTATCATCCACTGAACCGGTCCAATCTGAATCTGTATAACCAACTAGTTCAAACTTGTCAGTGGGAGAATACTGAATGCCAAAAGTTTGTGTACCACTCACATACCTCAAAATTCTTTTAGCAGCCCGCCAATGTGACCCATGCGGATCCTGCATATGTATATGTATATATATACATTTATATCTATATATACACACATATATGTATATATATAGATATACATGTGTATATATACATATATCTATATATACATACATACATACATACATACATATATATATGTGTGTGTGTGTGTGTGTGTGTGTGTGTGTGTGTGTGTATTTATGTACACACACACACACACACACACACACACACATATGAAATATTTATCCCACTGGACCTTATACTTCATAATATCCTTGTTGCACAATCTAATCGTGTGCCTATCAATAACTCGAGTAGGCTCCACTAGCACCATCCTTGGTCCTGTACCTGTAAAGCATGCCAATCAAGTATGTGAGAAGCATCGAGACAATATGGCTTAAGTGAAGAAACATGAAATACATTGTGGATTCAAGCGGGAGTAGTTGGTAGAACAAGTCTATAGGCTACTGGATTGATTACTTCCAATACATCAAAGGGCCTCGCGTATCTAGGTGTAATCTTGGAAGACTTACCAAAAGAGATCAAACTCTTTTCATGTTTGACCCCAAAGAATACCTTATCTCCAACTGAAAATTGTCTAAATATCCCATTTTTGTCTATGTAGCTCTTCTGCTTATCTGCAATTTCCTTCAATCTCCCCTTAATCAACTTCATCTTCTCTTCCATTTATTTGAGCATATCAGGTCCAACAATAGCTTTGTCTTTTGCCCTATCCCAACTAATATGTGTGCGACACTTCCTCCCATAAGTGCCTCAAAAGGTGCCATTCCCAAGGATGGAAGGAATTATTATAAGAAAACTCCACTAATGAGAGGTAATCTCCCACTTATACTGTTATTCCATATAATACATTTTGAATAAGTCCTCCAATACCCGATTCACCTGTTTCGTTTGTCCATTTGTTTGCGGATGATAGGATGTGCTAAAATTCAACCTCGTCCCTAAGGCAACATTCAAGGTTATCCAAAACCTAGAAGTCATCCTCGTTTCTTTGTTTGAAATGATCATTTCGGGCACTCCATGTAGCCCAAAGATCTCCTAGACAAATTTCCTTGCTAGGGTCAAGGAACCATCCTTAAGATTCCTTGGAACAAAATGTGCTACCTTGGTGAGCTTGTCTACAACCACCAAGATAACATCATATGTCTATTCTTAGACATCGGTAATCCCTGGATAAAATCCATATTGATGACTTGCCATTTGTAGTCTGGTATCTTATGTGAATACAATATCCCCACTAGATGAATATGCTCAACCTTGACTTGTCGGCATTCATATAACATTGGGTCACATATGCTCACATCCTTTTTAAGTCCTGGCCAAAAGTACAATGGCCTCAAGTCTGCTACCATCTTGTTCACACCAAGGTGGCTTGAATATAGTGTATTATAAATTTCCTCTAATATCAACTTCTTTAACCCTCATGTTGGCAATATTACATTATAAGGATATTGAGAAGGTTGTTGATGATTATGGACATAACTGATTAAAGATGTTTTACTATCTTGATATTATTATTTTGTCATTGATGTCAAGAAATTGATTTTCTAATTCAGTATGATGCTGCTATATCTTGAGAAATATGATATGAAGATTATAAAGGAGTCGATAAAGACACAGGAAAGAATATGATGAATAAGGAGATAAGTTATTCAATGGGCAACTCTACCGAGTCAAACAATGATGAGATCTTGATGTTTTAGATTGTTTTAACATCATACATATGTTGTAAAATGTAAAGGTTAATACTATACTATGTTATCAAGCAAATAACCTAGTCGGTAAGCCCTAAGGAACCTAGTCGGTAAACCCTAAGGTTATCGCAGTCGGTTAATGAAGACAGAATGTCTACCGAGTGAAGTTTAGTATTCACCGAGTTGTAACCGAGCTATAACAGAATGCATTAAATATTTACATGTGATATTTAATGAAAGAAGTTGATGAGATGGAGCGGATCAATGATTGGCAAGCCGTGGAAGAAGTTTGTTAAACGAATCTAAGGCAATGGAAAGTCGGCAAGAAGATCTACAACTCAGATTGAACCGCATTACCCTAGCACAAGTTCCAAGGTGAATGTGCAAGTTCCAAGGCAGGGTAAAACGTTTTCAAATCAAAAGATGCAATGAACCTGGACAAGATTGAAGATCTGATGGCTATGATTGATCATGGGAAATGTGATCAAGGAGATTAAGCGGTTAGAAGATTGTTTATAAATAGGAAACTATTGATAAACAATGTATGTGGGCAAGTGTATGCACATGGATGCTACATAGTGATTACTGAGCACAGAAGCTTGAAGACCTATTAGAATAACATAGTATTGATGCCCAACAGATAGACAAGATTAGTTCTATGTCTAGATTGTATTGAACAAATAGGAATTTGCTTTAGCATTTTAGATGTGAAGTTGCAGATAGATTGTATTACTGTTATTTTGTGAAAGTGACAGGAAATCTCTTAACCGAGTGGACTTAACAATCTTATATGTAAATCCTCTAACAAGGTGACATTCTGATTGAGTGTTTGAAATCCTTTGACAAGGTCACTTCTAACAAAGTGAAGATCCCAACAGATCTGAGGGAAATCCCTTAACTGGGTCACATCTAGCAATGTGTTTGTAATCTTTAACAGGATTTGCTTTTAACTGAGCATACTCTAGAAGAGTATATTTCTTAGTGGGTCCGAAATCCCACATTGGTTTTTCCCTATTTGGGTTTCCACGTTAAATCTGGTGTTATGAGGTTTATATTGTTCATATGCTTTTGAGTTTGCATGTTTGACAGTTTTTGGTTATATGACTGATATATATGTTACCGAGGTTGAATCTGATGTTTTTATGGATGACTAAGTTTGTATGATTCACCCCCCCCTCTCATCTTGTTGGCTATTGGATCTGTACTTATATTAAGTATCAGAACTATCAATTGGTATCAGAGCATTGGACTCCAAAAGGAAAGTTTAAAGGCACTTGAGTTAAAGATCCAAAGATGTATAAGAGGGATGCACCTAAGCTGAATAAGTCAAGTTTCTCTACATGGCAGAAAAGGATGAAGCTACATCTATCAGGAGTTGGAGAATATGCTATATACTATCTGGAGAATGATTTTGTTGCACCGAGCACCTATCCATTGACTATGGAAGAGATAAAGGCGAAGCAAGAACATATTCAAGCAATGATTGAAATAACATCTGCATTGACCGATTCTGAGTTTAATGATCTAGAAGGCTGCAATGATGCAAAGGCAATGTGGACTGAGTTCATATTTGTATATGGAGGAGATGAACATGTTCAAAGAGCAAAAGTTGATAGTTTAAGAGGACAACTTGAATCTATGAGGATGAATGAAGGTGAGAACATAACCCAGTACAGTACAAGACTAAAGGAGATTGTAAATCAAATCAAAGGAGCAGGATGAACTATTGAAGAAAAGGATGTGACAAGTAAGTTGTTAAGAACCCTTTTACCTACCTATGCAATCCGAGTCTCTGCAATCAATGAATTGAGGTCTGTACCTAATATGCCAGTTTCCTTGGATGCTACTATTGGTAAGCTACATGCATTTGAGTTAAGTAATTTTGATAACAGTGGGTCATCGGTAAATAAAGTTGAATATGCATTTAGTTCTTTTTGTCTGAATGAATCTAATGATTACAATGAAAGAAAGTATAAGTACTTTGAAGGAGATCGCAATGGAGCAAGTGAAAGATTTCGGAAGAACATGGAGGAGGTACACAAACTGTATGAAGAAATCAGAAAGCAAGAAGAGTTTGAAGCACTATTGGCCAAAAGGTTACCAAGAAGCAAAGGTAAGTATAAAGGAAAACTACCTTTGAAATGTTTCAATTGTGATAAGATTGGACATATGGCTTCTAACTATCCTGACAAAGATTTTACTGAAAAGAGAGATTACCGAGATGACAAACAAAAAGATAATCATTACAGAGGACACCGAGACTTCAGAAGAAGAGATAGAAAGACATGCTTAATTGCTGATGAGGAATCTGAAGATGATAAATCAGATGAGACTGACACAGAAGAAGTTGTTTATGTGGCTATCAAGGATGGATTAGATGAAGAAAGGTATGAAGAAAAAGCCCTAATATCTCACATAAACACTAATGATTCTTGGATTATAGATAGTGGATGCTCACATCATATGACAGGAGATAAACACAAGTTTGTTATGTTAGAAGATTATGATGGAGGCTATGTTAGATTTGGTAATGATGCACCATATCCGGTAAGAGGTAAAGGATCCATAACACTTCTTGATAAAGCAAGATGCAATGATGTTTATTGGGTTGAAGGTTTGAAATATAATTGTTGAGTGTAGCACAGCTAAACAACACAGGTTACCGAATAGAATTTCAAAAAAGAATTGTCAAAGTTCATGACAAGAATGGAAAGTTAGCTACTACCAGGACACAAACAAAAGGTAATACATTTCACCTTGACTCAACTCACAATAAGTGTTTGCATGCAAAGATTGATAATACTTGGTTATGGCATAAAAGGTTTTGTCATGTTAATTTTGATAATCTTGTAGCGTCCTAAAATTGCGACACTTGCAATTTCGACTGCATTTGGGTCTTCACGATGGCAGGGCAACGTTGAACCTGAATGGAGACCCCGAAACCTGTTTACGACACCAAAAACTGCATTTTTCAGCACCCTGGCCTGATCCTCCTTGCACCCTGCTGTCCCGGGAGGTGGGACCATGGCGCCCAGCACCCTGGTCCCCCAGGACCATGGCGCCCAGTGCCCTGGTCCCTGGCCCTATTTTGGGCCCGGTCTCTTTTGGGCATTGGGTCTTTAAGTTTGCAAATTGGAAAATATTGTTTCTAGGTCGGCCTAAGGTCAGAAAAATCAGTCTATCAGCCCTAATTGACAAGTAAATAAACTAAATTTCTCCTCCCATTTGAGGAGGTAAGGAAAAGGAAGACATATGCAAGAAAGAGGCGGAAGCGATATTCAAACATTCAAACATTCAAGCATTCAAGCATTTCTTCAAGCAATTGAGCATTCTAAGTCTCCATTCAAGGCTAAGTGTTGCATTCAAGACAAGGATTCAACCATTGAAGAGGAGATCACTTACAACATACAAAATACAACATTCATTACACCTTCGCATGTAAGAATACAAACATTCTTACAAAAAGGTATCAGTACTTGTTTACATTACAAACATTTATATTTTACAACATTCTCATTTCTTGGTTAATTCCAAAACTGGGGTTTGACCTAAAGGCAAACCCCTAATCCTTAACCCCCCAATCATCCTCTCTTTTCTGTGTGTAGGTTGCAGGTACGCGGCTGTAATTGAAGATCTGGAATCCTTGTGCAGAGACGAACAGATCCCCCTTCGTTTCGCGGATTTTTCAGAGGACCGTGTGCACGCCGGGCGCCATCGTCCCGTCAACTTTCGCTCAAATTTGCAGAACATCATCATCTCGATATTTTACTACTAATTCCAGGTCCGTAGCTTCATCCCGTATCCCTATCTCTATTTATAAGCGAATCTTTCTTACTTTACATGCATTCCTAGTTCAATCTTTCTATCTACATTCTTTACAAAAGAGGGTATCCTTGATGTCTCAACCCTTGAAACTCATTTAGAATCCAATCCTGCATTGTGTGGGATTGGATCTTGTGGGTTTCAACCCCTCTTTTGAATGTAAAGT
This sequence comes from Cryptomeria japonica, assembly GCF_030272615.1. Classification (NCBI taxonomy): domain Eukaryota; kingdom Viridiplantae; phylum Streptophyta; class Pinopsida; order Cupressales; family Cupressaceae; genus Cryptomeria; species Cryptomeria japonica. The sequence goes on from NC_081412.1 coordinate 717,562,803, forward strand.
CCCTCCTAAGTGAAAACCGTCAATCCTAGTGACCCCCCTTTCTCCTTGGAGTGGGGGAGAACACCTAGGGTTCGATTTTCCGCTTTACAAATCTGATCAAGATAAGTAAGAAGCACAGAGTAAGAGGTCTACCGAGTCTTGAAAAACCTGAGAATGCTATGCGCCGAGGATGCCAGATGGGTAAAATGACAAGATCAAGCTTTACAAGTAAGTCCTACACTTCTAAGGGAATTTTAGATCTTGTGCACACTGATCTTTGTGGTCCTATGAAATTTCAAAGTTATTATGGTGATAGGTATTTCATATTATTTGTGGATGACTATTCAAGGATGATGTTAGTAATGTTTTTAAAAGAAAAATCATAAGCTTTTCAAATGTTTAAGTGGTACAAGGCTAGAGTTGAAAATGAAACATGAAGACAACTGAAATGTCTTATTATGGTGATAGGTATTTCATATTATTTGTGGATGACTATTCAAGGATGATGTTAGTAATGTTTTTAAAAGAAAAATCATAAGCTTTTCAAATGTTTAAGTGGTACAAGGCTAGAGTTGAAAATGAAACATGAAGACAACTGAAATGTCTTAGATCAGATAGAGGAGGAGAGTTCACATCTGATGAGTTCAACCTATTTTTCAATGATCATGGTATTAAAAGACAAGTCTCTGCACCGAGAACTCCACAACAGAATGGAATAGTTGAAAGAAGAAACAGATCTATTGTGGATTGTGCTAGAACACTGATGATTGAGAAGAAGGTTCCACAAACATTTTGGAGAGAAGCAATAAGCACATCCATTTACACCTTGAACCGAGTTCAATTGAAGAAAGAAAGTGCAAATGTGAAAATTGATGAATTTGCAGAAAGAACTGATGAAGGGAATTCCAAAGAACCGGAAGACTATGATGAATTTGTCTATGTGCAACCGAGAAGTCCTACCGAGATAACTATTGAAGAAAATGTAGAAAATATCCAGTTACTGAGTGATGAAGAAAATCATACAGAACCTAACGAGCCTGTATTAGCCAAGTATGTCAGAAGACACCATGCACCAAGTCAAATTATAGGAGACAAGAATGATCCAGTGATGACAAGGAACAAACTAAGAAAAAACACATGTTTGATATCTGAATTTGAACCAAGAATTGTGAAAGAGGCACTTAACAATGAAGATTGGATAAATGCTATGATTGAAGAGATTGATCAAATCAAGAAGAATGACACATGGACATTGGTCCCAAGACCGAAGGACAAAAATGTAATCGATACAAAGTGGATCTTCAGAAACAAGCTAAATGAAAAAGGTGAGGTCATTCGGAACAAAGCAAGATTAGTTTGCAAAGGTTATGCCGAAGAAGAAGGAGTTGATTATGGTGAGACTTTTGCACCTGTTGCTAGACTTGAAGGAGTTAGAACATTGTTGGCATATGCTACTTTCAAAAACTTCAAGGTATATCAAATGGATGTCAAATCTGCATTTCTGAATGGAGTATTAGAAGAAGAAGTTTTCATTGAACAACCTGAAGGATTTGTTGATGACAATGAGAAAGATCAGGTATGTAAATTGAACAAAGCTTTATATGGTCTGAAACAAGCACCTAGAGCATGGTATGAGAGATTGCACTCTTATTTGATTAAGATTGGTTTTATAAGGACAAGTGAGAACAACAACATGTACATGAAGAATGATGAAAATGGAATGCTAATCTCAACCATATTTGTTGATGATATTATATTTTGTGGAAATGACTCTTTATGCAAGAACTTTGGAAATGAAATGAGCAAAGAATTTGAGATGTCATTAATCAGTGAGATAAAGTATTTTATAGGCTTACAGATACTGCAAATGAAAAATGAGATTTTCATTACTCAATCCAAGTACATAAAGGAAATCTTGAAGAAATTTGGAATGGAGGATTCAAAACCAGTAAGTACTCCTATGACTACCAACTGTAAACTATCAAAGAATGATGAATCTGCATCTGTTGATGAGACACTTTACCGATCTATGATTGGAAAGTTGCAATATGTTGTTCACAACAAGCTAGATATAGCACATGCAGTAGGTATTGTTGCAAGATTCTTTGCAAATCCTAAGGAAATCCACATGACTGCAATCAAAAGAATTTTCAAATACTTGAAAGGCACTGAAGATTATGTCTTAGTATATCAGAAAGGAAATGATTTTGATTTAAAAGTTTATACTGATGCTGATTGGGCAGGCAACATTGATGACAGAAAAAATACAAGTGGAGGAGCTTTCTTCTTAGGAGAAAGACTAGTAAGTTTGCTTAGCAAGAAACAAGGATGTGTTTCTCAGTCAACAACCGAAGCTGAATATGTTGAAGCAACACTGAATTGTACCAACATTGCATGGATCAAACAACTGTTGGAAGGTATAAATGAGAAAGTTACCGAGCCAGTAACTATATTCTGTGACAATACTAGTGCCATTAATATTTCAAAAAACCCTGTTATGCACTCTAAGACAAAGCACATCTCTATCAAATATCATTATCTTAGAGAAGAAGCTCAAGAGAAGAAAGTGGTGTTGGAATATGTTAACACAAAGGAGCAGATAGCTGATATCTTCACCAAGCCACTACCAAAGGACACTTTTGAATATCTCAGAAGTAAGTTAAGGGGTCCTACCCCTATCTTTTACTCACTGACCGAGTTCAGTGAAAGCATCACTTCGATGACTCTATTGAATATCTTTTGGGAAGCTGATGCTGGATTGATACACTTTAGAATGTTTTTCTGAAAGTGTACTGGAATTAATACTTGGATAATATAGAGAATGATATAGGGAACAGGAATTGAAGACAAATGCTCTGACCGAGACTCAGTTGATACACAACAGCAAGCAATAACTTCTTACAGAAAGAAATTATGTTTTAGTTCTTTTTCTTTTTGGCATTGTTGTCAAAGGGGGAGAAGACCTACCTAAGGGGAAGAAGACCTAAGGAGGAGAAGACCTACAAAAGGGGAGAAGACCTGAGAAGACTGAAAAAAACAAAAACAGAAGAGAAGTCTAATGAATGGGGGAGAGCATTTCAACATTTCAGAATCACAACAATCCAAATTTTTTAAAGATCAAATCAATTGGTTTTGCCATCAATGCCAAAGGGGGAGATTGTTGGCAATATTACATTATAAGGATATTGAGAAGGTTGTTGATGATTATAGACATAACTGATTAAAGATGTTTTACTATCTTGATATTATTATTTTGTCATTGATGTCAAGAAATTGATTTTCTAATTCAGTATGATGTTGCCATATCTTGAGAAATATGATATGAAGATTATAAAGGAGTCGGTAAAGACACAGGAAAGAATATGATGAATAAGGGGATAAGTTATTCAATGGGCAACTCTACCGAGTCAAACAATGATGAGATCTTGATGTTTTAGATTGTTTTAACATCATACATATGTTGTAAAATGTAAAGGTTAATACTATACTATGTTATCAAGTAAAGAACCTAGTCGGTAAACCCTAAGGAACCTAGTCGATAAACCCTAAGGTTATCGTAGCCGGTTAATGAAGACATAATGTCTACCGAGTGAAGTTTAGTATTCACCGACTTGTAACTGAGCTATAACATAATGCATTAAATGTAACTTACATGTGATATTTAATGAAAGAAGCTGATGAGTTGGAGCGGATAAATGATTGGCAAGCCGTGGAAGAAGTTTGTTAAACGAATCTAAGGCAATGGAAAGTCGACAAAAAGATCTACAACTCAGATTGAACCGCATTACCCTAGCACAAGTTCCAAGGTGAATGTGCAAGTTCCAAGGTAGGGTAAAACATTTTCAAATCAAAAGATACAATGAACCTGGACAAGATTGAAGATTTGATGGCTATGATTGATCATGGGAAATGTGATCAAGGAGATTAAGCGGTTAGAAGATTGTTTATAAATAGGAAACTGTTGATAAACAATGTATGCGGGCAAGTGTATGCATAGGGATGCTACATAGTGATTACTGAGCACATAAGCTTGAAAACCTATTAGAATAACATAGTATTGATGCCCAACAGATAGACAAGATTAGTTCTATGTCTAGATTGTATTGAACAAATAGGAATTTGCTTTAGCATTTTAGATGTGAAGTTTCAGATAGATTGTATTACCGTTATTCTGTGAAAGTGATAGGAAATCTCTTAACCGAGTGGACTTAACAATCTTATATGTAAATCCTCTAACAAGGTGACATTTTGATTGAGTGTTTGAAATCCTTTGACAAGGTCACTTCTAACAAAGTTAAGATCCTAACAGATCTGAGGGAAATCCCTTAATCGGGTCACATCTAGCAATGTGTTTGTAATCTTTAACATGATTTGCTTTTAACCGAGCATACTCTAGAAGAGTATATTTCTTAGTGGGTCCGAAATCCCACAGTGGTTTTTCCCTATTTGGGTTTCCACGTTAAATCTAGTGTTATGAGGTTTATATTGTTCATATGCTTTTGAGTTTGCATGTTTGACAGTTTTTGGTTATATGACTGATATATATGTTACCGAGGTTGAATCTGATGTTTTTATGGATGATTAAGTTTGTATGATTCACCCCCTCCTCTCATCTTGTTGGCTATTGGATCTGTACTTATATTAAGTATCAGAATTATCACCTCCTTGATTTAGAACATACATTCTTCCTTGGTACCTTAGGATTCCATCATGCTCAAAAGTATACCTGTCAAAATGGTAATCAGATGGATCCTCCTCTAGAGTTGTCTTGACCAAATAAAAATGGCCATCTCCTTGAAGGTTTTGCAACACTCGTTGTCTCAAATTTGTCCTAGTTGTAGCTATCACTACTAGATGTCTTGTTCTGCTAAGGGCATCAACTACCCTATTTTCCTTACCCTTGATATACCTAATTCCAAAGTCATACTCACTAAGGAATTCAATTCATCTCCTTTGTCAAGCTTTAAGGTTTTCTTGTGTGAATATATATTTGATGAGTACGAAGAGGGGGGGGGGGTGAATTAGTATACCAACAAATATTGTAAACAATCCTTTAAATAGTTTAGCAGATAACTGGTACAACATATTCACTAATAAACCAGGTAAGATAAATGCAAACCAAATAGAAAACAAAGCATTCACCCACAAAAGCACAATCACCATAACACAAGATATTTGACGTGGAAACCCAAATGGAAAAAACCACGGTGAGCAGAAACTCACAAGTAACTATCTGCAGAATAGTAACCAGACCGGTTAAGGTCATACAATTTTCTTCACCAGAACAGATCCTATTAGGAATCTAGATCTCTGTTAGGAGATAAGTCCTATTAAAAACTACCTTGTTAAAGGATTTCAAATCCACAGATGTGAACCACCTTGTTAGAGGATTTACAAAGGGTTTGCTGGGCCTACCCGATTAAGAGTTTCAAACTTGTCGAAGATATTAGTAATCAGCAAGTGAATGATCTAGACAATAGCACAATATGCTTAATTAGATCCTTGACAACTCATTGTTAATGCATTTTAGCATTACTTCAGTCTTCAATATCTCCACACTATGTTTATTCACACATAACTAATCTTCTCTTCAATGATCACACATAACCTCTTCTATTCTATCTCTCATACTCTATCTCATACATGCAAACCCTAGACATGATGTCCTTATAAAGAAAACTGATTTCATGTCGGTCCAATAGGATTAGACTACAAGTTCCTAGGTTTAGTGCATCTAGACACATTTGGTAACATGACACAAAATCATTGCCAAAGTGTCGGTGGATGATAACTCATCATATATTACAGTAATACTGGTTGGTAACTCATCACAGAGTAATACCGGTTAATACAATATACCGATTACCGGTTGTCAAAAATGAAGACTGGTAGATCAAAGTGTTTTGATCAAAACTTAACTACTGCTTGGTTCCTTCGTACCGCTTGAGCTCCTCAAACCACTTGGGATCCTCATACTGCTTGTGGTCTTCATACACTCTGTGACCGGTAAACCATTTTCTGCAAAACACCGATAGTCTAAAGACTATACATCCAATAATACACAATAACAGTTGGAGCAATTGCCGGTTGAGCATAACTCATACATCAAGAAAGTGTGTGTCCATCAATGACAATCAAAACATCATCAAAATACCAACAATCTTCCCTTTTGGCATTGATGGCAACACTTAGGAAAATTTTGACATCTAAGTATTTTTACAACAAAAATGCCATAATCAAAATTACCCCCCCTAAGCATATACACTATCCCTTTTGCAGAAATTACAATATACACTATTCCCCAAAGTGGTAACATGAAAGTACATGAAATGGTAACATTCACCAAAATTTTAATGTACACTACTCCCCCTTTGCCAACAATGACAAAGTACTGCAAAGTAACCCCTTTTTGCATATATATAAAAAAAGTAGATGTTCATGACAATAAGGAATGAAATTTCTCAAAAATAGATTTAAAGTCCTACACAAAAGTTTTCATGGCCAATGTCCATGACTCAAGTAATGAGGTAGAAACCTCACTTTCAGTCTTCATCTGGAATGCCAGTTCCTCCATTGCATCAATGGTACTCAACTCTTGAGTTACCGTAATAGCTTCCAGGTTGAGAAAACATTTTTGAAGAATCTGCAATCTTGGCAATAGGAGTAGTTGAAGCTCCTGCAAATCTTTAGTCCAGTTGCTGATCTCTGAGTCCATCTTGGCAGTCTGCTGCTGATAACGATGAACGTTTTGTCCATAGGTAGTGATTGAATCATATGACATCTTGAAATTGCTGATATATGCCTGTAACTCTGATTGGAGTTGAGCTTTCTGTTTAAGCACATCGTCACAAAATAGATGGGGTTGGCAGATTTTACTCAACAATAATTTACCTTCACCCATAGAAACACTGATATTATTCTGCTGTTTTAGTAGTTGTGTCCGCAGTTCATTCATTTGCTTGACTAAGGCAACATTGAGTGTCTTTTCATGGTTCTTCTTTGCAGTTGCTTCAACAACATCTTCCAAGCATTGTATTTGGTCCTCCACTACAGTACAAAGAAGTTTGAGCTTGGATAGAGAGGAATCGGTACTGGGGAGGTTGGTACCGGGAATTAGACTGGTAAGGGTGTCAACCGCAATGTTTTTCACCAGAACAAATCCTATTAAATATCTATATCTCTATTAGGAGATAAGTCCTATTAAAGACTACCTTGTTAAATGATTTTAGATCCATAGATGTGAACCACCTTGTTAGAGGATTTACAAAGGCTTTGCTGGGCCTACCCGGTTAAGGGTTTCAGACTTGTCGAAGATATTAGTAATCAACAAGTGAATGATCTAGACAATAGCACAATATGCTTAATTAGATCCTTGACAGCTCATTGTTAATGGATTTCAGCATTACTTCAGTCTTCAATATCTCCACACTCTGTTTCTTCACACATACCTAATCTTCTCTTCAATGATCACACATAACCTCTTCTATTCTATCTCTCATACTCTATCTCATACATGCAAACCCTAGACATGATGTCCTTATAAAGGAAACTGATTTCATGTCGGTCCAATAAGATTAGACTACAAGTTCCTAGGTTCAGTGCATCTAGACACATTTGGTAACATGAAAAAAAATCACCGCCAAAGTGTTGGTGGATGATAACTCATCACACATTACAGTAATACCGATTGGTAACTCATCACAGAGTAATACCAGTTAATACAATATATCGATTATCGGTTGTCAAAAATGAAGACTGGTAGATCGAAGTGTTCCGATCAAAAGTTAAGTACCTCTTGGTTCTTTCATACCTCTTGAGCTCCTCAAACCGCTTGGGATCCTTGTACCGCTTGCGGTCTTCATACACTCTGTGACCGGTAAACCATTTTCTACAAAACACCGAGTCTAAAGACTATACATCCAATAATACACAATACCAATTGGAGCAATTGCCGGTTGAGCATAACTCATACATCAAGAAAGGGTGTGTCCATCAATGACAATCAAAAAATCATCAAAATGCCATCAATATTTGAGTCCTAAATGATCTGTCTTCAACTTAAAGGATTTCCCCAATAGGTAATGCCTCCACATCTGCAAAGCCAAATCCAAATCATGTGGTGCATAATTAAGCTCATACTGCTTTAGTTTCCTAGACTCATAGGCTAACACCTTCCCTTTTTGCATCAACACTCCCCCTAATCCTTCCCCTAATGCATCTGTTATCACTATAAATGGTCCATTCAGACCAGAAATAGTTAGGATAGAAGATGAAGTTAATTTCTGTTTAAGAAGTTGGAAGGCTTGTTCAAATTTTTTTGTCCATTCAAATTTATTTCCCTTTCTCTGAAGTGAGGTGATTGGAGCAACAATCTTAGATAATCCCTCAACAAATTTCCTATAATAACCAGCAAGTTCCGTGAAGTTGCGAACCTCTGTAACACCCTGAGGTATCAACCATTATACAATCACCTTAATCTTATCTGGATCAACTGTGATTCCTTCTACTAAAATAATAATGGCCCAAATAATGTACCTTTCTTTGGTAAAGAGTGCACTTAGATAACTTACCATATAATTTGTGCTCTCTTAGGCATTGCAAAACTATCCTTAAGTGCTTCTCATGCTCTTCCAAAGACTTGGAATAAATTAAGATATCATCAATGAATATTAGCACAAAGTCATCTAGACAATCTCGAAACACACTATTCATCAAATTCATAAAAGTTGTTGGTGCATTGGTTAAACCAAAAGGTAGCACGATGAACTCATAATGACCATACTGAGTTCTAAAAGTAGTTTTTGAAATATCTTCCTCCTTGATATCCTCATCTTAAATCAATCTTTGAAAATATGGTAGCTCCCTTAAAAAGTTCATCTATCCCGAGAAGAGGATACTTGTTTTTAATTGTAGCCATGTTTAGCATCCTATAATCAATGCATAAATACAAAGTGCCATTTGTTGGACACAAGATGCCACTGAGAGGGGGAGTGAATCACTGGTTTCCAATTTCTTAACCCTTTTAGTCCTAAGAGAGATTACCGGTTAACAACCTAAAGACCAAGTAAACCTATCAGTAAGATAAGGAGGTGATCAAATAAAAACACACACAAAGGTACATCACATAACACTGGTATATACGAGGAAAAACCAAGATGGTAAAAACCTTGGTGAGAAATGCTACTGGAGTCTACTGCTCCAATCCAACCTCACAATAAAAATAATGATTACAACTTTTAGGGCACCAACCCTTGCTATTTATGGGCACCAACCCAAAGGAGCTACAACCCCTGCTGTTTATGGGCACCAACCCAAAGGAGCTACAACCCCTATACCGAGCACCAATTCAGTGAACTACAATGAACATTATCAAATAAAATAATAATAATCTAGTTACAAGTGAGTCTTGTAACCACAACATACTCTTCACCCTGTCAGTTTCACTTCTCCTCTGCCTTACCGGTTGACTCCTCCTCTTCCTTCTGTCACTTTGTCTCTATTCTGTTCTCTATTGGTTTTCTGTCCTCTCCTTCCTTCTTCTCACCTCCTCTCTCTACTCACTTTCCGACTCAAGCTCTACCGGTTGTTCATTTGACAGACTCTACACTTGACTACCGGTTACTCAGCTTACTGGTTCCACCCTACTTTGTTCTATGCCTGTGGAATCTTCCCTGAAACACATGCACGACCGCCTCACTCTATGCTATCCTCTGGCTGGATTGAACACCACCGGTTCACTTCTGCACTTATCCTCCTTTGCTTCTTGCCGGCTGCTTTTGCCTTGCTGGTTAAGCCTCTGCTAAACCCTGTTGCCGGTTGTGTCTCTCCTACATACAGTCACTATAGTCTTCTCCAATTTTTTATTCTAATTGATCTACACGCTCATGCCTTCCTTCTCTATCTCCAACACCATCCATCTCATCCTTCAACGTGCATATTTATAACAGAGTTTTCCCGCCAAAAGATGAGTTTGAACTTGGCGCCTTAGGGTTTTCTTCATTGACCAATTTGGCATACTAGATCCAATCAAATATTATCGGATCATCTCAGATATGGTTACCTGCATATCACGGCCGTTGTCGTGCCTTGTAGTACATGCCTTCTATTTTTAGCAAGCACGACCCTGTATGTAGACCTTCTTCTGTCAATCTCATTGAATGATCTCGCACCTATCTTCTCTAGGTTGACATATTGATTAGATCTCCTACATTGATCAGTTCATCAAGGGGCGTCCTTGAATTTTCCTAGAGCCGTACACCTCTGCAGCTAATCCGTGAAATACGTAGTCGATATTCATGCCAACTACCTCACCAACACACTTCAACGACCTATGCATGTTTGCGACTTCAACTCCACGTGGCACCTTTGTCGGTATCCATCTCAGCATAGACCTCTATGTCGGTCCAGACAAGGTCACCAACCAACAACACACAATCGGTGCATGCATTATACTACCGATCCAACTTGCCTACCGGTTCTCTAATCCTGTCGGTGTAACTAACCTTGCCGGTTAACCTCCATGTATGCACTCCTCTTCATCATATGAGAACATTTCACCTTTTTCTCTTTGGTATCTCACTGGTTGAACTAACATATCAAATGTCTCTAATTCAGATTGTCCAATGTACCAATAGATATGTTTACCGGTGGACAACACTCATCATATTAACTCTTCCTTCTTTGTTCCAGTAGCATATCATGCCTTCTCTGCAGATCCAGTGCTCATCTTTGATCTCAAACTCTGGAGGCTTCCTCATCTTCCACTTTGGTCATCTGGTCTATGCATCAAATCACCTGCCTTGGCTTACATTGGCTGTCTTATCCCAGGGAGTCGTGATGTATGCCATGTATACTATGGGATAAGCAAGGTATTACCACTTATAGGTGGGAAAGGATCTATGTCACATGTTGGTATTAATGTGACATGTTTGAGGAGTAGATGCATCTTCAAATTGACATATAACCTAGTAGCTTTCCCATATGCCTTCCTTTCTTATTGAAGAAAGACATTCTCTGTCAATCTTCTATTCATCCGATGGGAGTCCTATTGTATAACATCGAACTCTTACCGATGGTTTGCACATGCTTCACCTCCAATGTTGATGCGATTCTTGTAACATTCCACCTCTTCATCACAATCAACATCCCAACATGTTGCTCTCTTACCGAGCACATGCTTGCCGGTTGGTAGCCACCCAATGCCAACACATTACTTACTGGTCATCATACCATACCGATCTCCAGTGCATGTCTTCAAAACATGCCAACATTGACTTGTGTACCGGTGACCTGCAATACTAGCTAACATCAATGTCACCAATACACTTCAATCTCCCATATCGGTTGAATGCTATACTGGTTGACATCAATGACAACACCATCCTTCTTGACAAAAATCATTGGAGCTCCCCATAGTGACACACTTGGTTTGATGAATCCCTTATCTAAAAGTTCCTATAGTTGGATCTTCAACTCATATAGTTTTGTTGTTGTCATCATGTAAGGAGCTTTGGATTGAGGCTCAATTCCACAAAGCAAATCTATGGAGAAGTCAAATTATCGTTTGGGTGGAAATTCATATAATTCTTCTGGAAACACATCTTGAAACTCCTTTAAAATAAGATAATTGTCAATTGTTGGAGTTATATCCTCAAGATCTTTTACATGAATGACATAGATCTTGCATCCTTTCCTTTGTGCCCTTTTTAGTTCCATGGCTAAAATTTTCCTAAGCTCAATTGGTCTTTGAACACGATTTACTATGGCCTTGTGTTCTATCAACCAGTTAATCCCTAGGATCATATCATATGAACCTAGAGGGGCCACATATAAATTGACTATAGTTTGAAAACTTGGAAGTTCCAATTTACTACACACTAGACACTTGTCTACCCTTCTCTCTACCCAGTTTCCATGTTGTACTGTCCATGATTTAGACATATAACCAACTCTAATAGGTAATTTCAAGCTACTTTAAGATCAACGAAACATTCTATAGCTCATGTATCAATTAAAATAGAAATTTGTTGACTGTAGAGCTTAGCATAAACTTTAATTGGTGAAGTTTGAAAATCTGCTTACCTATTGTCAATAGCTACATGAATATGATGTTGAGCCTAATTTTGCTGGCTCTTCCCATTCCTCCTAGATAATCGTTGGGGACAAATATTGGCATAGTGGTCCCCATCACAAATGTAACACCCATCTCGTGGTCCTCTCTATTCCTTACGCTTATTCCTCTTGAACTCATTCTTGTTGTTGTTATAGTTGGTGGGGTTGGGATTTCTAGTATTCCCATCAAAATTCCTTGATCCTTTCCCCTGCACATTATTATTCCTCTCAAGGTTTTGTATTTGATGAAAGTTTCCTCTCTACTGATTATTGTCCTAAATTTTCCTCTTTCCATATCCTGATTAGGTTTTCCGTTTCCGACTTTTATGAAAGTTGGCCATCTGTAGAAGCTCCTGTTCTTGTTTTGTTGCCTTTTCAAATACTTCATCCATAGTTTTTGGGTTGTGTATATCCACCTCAGATCCAATCTGGGGTTTCCATCCCAAAATGAACATATGGATTTCAAAATGTTCATCCATATGGTATTGTGGTACATATTTCAATAGATGAGAAAAAATTTCCAAATATTTTGTTATTGACATATTGCCTTGGGTCAAGTTTTGAAATTCTATCATCTTCTTATCAAAGAAATGCTGAGGTATCCACCTTTTCCTAAAAAGATGAAGGAATAATTCCTAAGTTACCTCCCCTAGTAGCAAATGCTTCTTTGCCCTCTCATTATCCCACTAAGTGGCTGCCTCTCCAGTAAGCTGATATGCATCCCATATAGCTCAAGATTTATTGGATAGGTTATGAAGTTCAAAGTATTTCTCCATTTCAATTATCCAGGCCTCGACTCTGTCTCCAATAGTCTTGCCATCAAATTTAAGGGGAGTAACCTTCTTGAGGTCCTAACTTAGTTCTTCTGCAATCTTGCCTCGATTGTTTCCATTGTCTTCACTCTGACGATTTTGCTCCTCATTCCTCTGATCCTCATTTCCAGGATTCTCATTCTGACCACCACTAATTCCTCTAACCTCCTGCTCGAGATTATCCATCCTGGCTCCTTGTTGAGTCAAGCGATTAAGAATTTGGTCCATCTTATTGGGTTGCTCATTATTTGATTCACCATGCTCATTATTCCTGGTTTGCACCATATTGCCTTACTAGGTAACTTGTAAACGAAGGGATCACATCTTAGCATAGTAGACACAAGGCCCTAGAGTTTAACTTGGGACCTATGGGTTTATACCCAATGCAAAGACGTGGACAATTTCAAAATATAATTTTCAAAACCAAAAGTAAGATTAGAAATTTTCAAATCATAATTTCCATTATTAACTCCAATGAGTCAATAATACAACCTAAGAGATAATTTCATCTCCATATAATTACATAGTTCATCCTTTACAAGGATATTACAATAAAAGGTTTAACAAAGGTTCAAACACTCAACTACTCTCTTGTGACCTAGGCATTTAGTCCATCTCGTCACATCAAAAAAATATAATGAGACAAAAATGTTCTAAGGTTTCCGGTTGCCATGTACTCTTCTTCATCTGCACTCCGTGAGTCGAGAACATGATTCAGGCACTATTTTCGCCCAACCACAAAGCATAAACTTCCCCATAATTTTTTTCATCTAGAAGAATACTCAACCTTGCACAAGGTAATTAGCAATCTAGAATTGCACAGGGAGGATGGAATCTGGTGCAACATGATGCATCTAACATACTAATTCACACATATAGAAAAAGATACGCATCTAACATCATGATATGGCAAAGAGTAAAATAAATTCAATCATTCACAAGATGATTTCATAAGCTTTGGCCAAAGCATCTTTGAAGCCGACTACTAGCAGATAGATCTAAGAGGAGAACTACCCTTCTCTGTTTACCCATATTACATATGAATTAATAATATTTTCAAATGTAAAAATAATTCTATTGGTATAAAAGAGAACTACCCCTCTTGGTATGTATCATAAATTGCGAGCTCATTTCTTCATGTAAAATTATCAATTCTAAGTCAAGTCTCATACAATCTCAATATCCACTGAACTAAAAAAAAATCTTTACCCTCTTGACAATATTAATAATAAATAAGAAGATTGGAAGCAAAACACTAATCTTCAAGAATTCATATATTTTTAAAACTTTTATTTGTATTAGTAAAATTTTCAAACAACATGGTTGGACCATTCAAGAGAAAATCTCTATAACTTGAGAAAATAATAAATAAATCCAATATATAATATCCATGAATTATTTCAAATAGTCATAATCTTGTAATGACTATTCAATTAATGATAATTAATTTGAAGGCAAAGCTCTATAACACATGAAAATAATGCAAGTTTGCATTAAAATAGTTCACATTCAAATAAATCCATCTATAATAGCTAAAAGTAAATTAATCAACCATTATGAAGAAAAATGTGTTTCATAATTTATTAACTTAAAAAATATGCATCTAAATTTTTAAAAAATATGCATATAAATATTTTAAAAATAAAATAAATTTTAAAAACAATTTATTTTTATTCTAATTGATTAAAATCTTTTTTTTTAATAACTATTTATGTACTGAATTTTTTTTTTTATTACAATAGTACTATTGCCTCGTGACAAATACTAATGACCATCTTTTATTCTTATTTTAACTCTTTCTCTTTTTCTAAAGGTTATATAATCATATAAGAATAAAGCTAAGTGGTTACTACCTTAATGGAGATTTTGGGTGGGCCCTTCTATCCTCACTCCAAATTATTTCCATTATTTCCTGTGTTTTTTTTAAGGACTATAGGTCACACTAGGGAATTTTTAATTTACCATCTCCTCTTTTAATGAAACTTTTTTAGGTGCCACCTCATCATTAGGTGATGAGGAGGTAAAAACAAAGATTTGCTTCATTTATAAAAATATATAGAAAGAAAATAAAGAAGAAGGTTACTATTTTAATTTCTTACGCGGACAAACAACTTTGCCAGCTTTGGTTCTGTTTGGAAAGTAAATTATCATTAGGGATATTCAACCTTGAAACAAACTTGTATATATTGGTATCTATTTTTTTTTTAAGATTGTAATATTATTATTTTTTATAAAAAAGATTAAAAAAAAAATTAGCGGAAATCTAAGCAAGGATAGGAAATAGAGGTGGAACAGAGACAGAGCAAGTATGAAACTGAAAAAATCCGAGTCTATTATAAATCTACTGTTGCAAAATATACATAAATTAGATTGTAGAATAGTTTAAGAAAATGAAATTTATAGGGTAAAGCTGATTTCCATAACCTTTGTGAACACAGAAGAAATTATGGAGTGAAAGTAGGGGACGCGTCTATTTTGGCTTCAAAACTGCAGTACGTGTGTTAGTCGCACGTTTTACACCGTTGATTTTGCAATAAACGGTTATGATTGACTAACACATGACTATCATGAAAGGTCAGTTTTGGAGCCAGAATAGGCACAAACAAGACACATGTATTGTTTTTTTTTTTTTCTTAACAAGGTGCCTTAAGAGATGTCATCTCATAGATGCAATGGGTGAAAGACCTGCAAAATTGCATACTGAAATTATAGAATAATGATAAAGAGATCAGTGGGAGATTAGACAAATTACAAGATGTCTCGATGAGGTTGGATTGACTACACTGACCACATAAATTGATCTCTAACTCTCTCAATGGTTTCACTTAATAGAAACTTGGCATGACAAGCTTATAGCTATGTTCTATGCTACTTGCATTTTCAGCATGTTTGTATCAATAACAATTAATTTTTTTTGTAGTAATCTATTTAGTTGTCAAAAGCACATTCAATATAGTACTTCCTTATCAAATGAAACAATCAATTTTAATATTGAAAGTAAGAAAACATATCTAAAATTATAAATATAACTAATAAATAACTTATTTTAGATTAAATCTAATAAATCTATTTTCTTTTTCCTATTTAACAATCATAGTATTACATAAAATTTAAATTCTATTTTATTTCTTTATTTCATATATTCAAAGAATAAAATATTTCTATCTAATCAATCAAATGAAATGTACTCCAAAAAGAAATAACATATAATTATCATTCTAAATTAATCAAATTGAATAAATATAATCAACTTAACTAAATAAATAGTTACTTATTCCTAACATGCAGAGATAAAATCAAAAAATCAATTTTTTTTTGGTCGTTTATGACAGAACCAAAAGAATTAGTATTAAGAAGTAAAGATTTTCAAAATACATAAAGATTAACATTTTGAGAAAGTTCATGTAGGGCATATCCAACCTATTTTCTTCCACGCCAGAAAATTTTCATCAAACTGTTTTTTACAAATTTCCATGAAACTATACCTAAAATTTCATAATAAAAAAAACAAAAAGATTCATATTTTTCATTTCTTTTGATAAAATCAACCCATAAAATCAACCCCTAGGCAGGAGACCCAGGGTGAGGACTAATCTATCGGCTACGTCGATCACGACCATGACCACGACCCTTGCCATGTCCACGATCTAGACCACCTCCATTGCGTCCCTGCGGGCTTGATGGTTCATCTCTACTTGAGTGGGGAGTCCATTGCGTCCCTACGGATCTGATGGTTCATCAACATTTGATCAACCATTTTATTGGAAAACCATGTATTCATATGGAACTACGTGTGTGAATAGATTCCATCAATCAATCATTCTTAGAAGGTCAGTCAATCTGTACTTCAATCATTTCATGTTTTCACACCTACCAACAATTCAAGAAACTCAATTTTACATTAGCATATCTGTATACAAAATTATTTTTCATCATCAAATAATTCATATATTTTTAAATAAACATCATAAATAATTGATCCATAATCCAAATTCAAATAGAATATAAAGCCAACAGACAATATATATCAATTACTATTCTAATTATGTCATCTTATGTCTATAATATTAATCAAGGAAGATTTACTCGGTTCTTGATCAAGGAAGATTTACTCGGTTCTTGATCCAATTACTGCTGATTTAGCTCACCTGTTTTTGATCATACCATGGACTGTATCTTAGGAGTTTGAATAGTTTCAATTCCTCAGCCAGATTGTCAACAATGGTTCTAGTGCTTGTAAGTGGCACCACTGCATCTTGCTCTTCACTGTAAAATCAATAATTTTTTTAATAAATACAAAGATTACAATTTCTAGAATATTGCAGGCATTGATGAAAAATTTCACCTGTATAGAAAAATTGGAAGACCATCCTCTAGAAGCTTAGCAAGCACTGGCCTTATGTCATTTGCCATGTTGTTTTCTTGATAGAAAAGTGGCCTGATATTTAAAATGACGTTAATCGATATGGATTTTTTGATAAGGAGTATAAAACCTAATAGATAGTGTATGTACATTTATAGATTATGTGATTTGAAACAAGATGAACTGTTCATATTTTGGTACAAGAGCGTTCTATCATGAAATGGAATGTACTTCGAGGTGTCTGGAAAAATCTATTGTCATCTTTTACAAATTATGAAAAAATCTATTGTCTTGAAAAATTTAAGATCATAATATAGTGTTTTAAATTAACTAATAATTTATAGATATTTTATTATATTTAATTATATTATATTGACATATCTTGACATTATATATATATGGGGTGGATGCTATGATGGTGTGGTTATGTGAGAATGATAAAACATTTTTGTTTAGCAAGATGGAAAATTTTATTATGTTTAGCAAGGTGGATAAAACCTAATGTTCTTTTTTAGAAGAGCCATTAGAAAATGGTGTAAATAAAAAAATTGCAAGAATAATTAGTAAATATATAATAATAGCAAAGAGCACAATTTGACTGATATTTAAGATATCTGAATCACATTGACCTTCTTGTGTCATAATAATTATGATTACAAATAACATTAAAACAGAATTAATAATGATAAAAATTGTATCAAGCTAATTGTATGATGGAAAGCAATTTAAGCATTATGTATTGCAGTATAAGGTTATTTAAAAAATGCTCTATTTATAATATAATATTTAAATTTCCATTGAATCTCAAGAATTTCCATCCTGTCTTATTTTAAATTGAATAACTTTTTATAAATTTAATTTCATCATACATTACTAGTTTGTCATTGAACAACATAGGAACTCTTATGACACATTAAAATTTGACTGTACCCTTATAAGAATGAAATCAGTTTTAAGATGTAGTTATATTATCTTCGAAACAAAATTAGAATTAAAAAAGATTACATTCTTAAAGAAATTTATGATTAAAATAAGAAATCTGATAAGAAAATACAATAATGAAATTCGAAATAGACATGTATTCTCCCTTGATTTTATTGTTCCAATACTACCATAAATTCATAGTTTCAATGTTCTCTATTTATTCATTTGTGTTGTAGTTCATGCTTAATCATTGAATTAAACTTGGAGGGAAGACACAAATGTAAAGACAAATATTGTTATCTATTATACATTATTATTTTTAGCGTGCAATGTTAAAGAAAGCAAATATGCTTTTACATAAATTATCTTGGTTAACCAAATAAATGTATTTAAATAAATTAGAATTGAAGTATTTAAATAAATATTAGAATTACAAATTTAATTTATAAATATGTAATTTTATTTTTAATATAAATTTCTTTATCTAGATGTCATTGATATACTCATTGATGATACGTAATTTTATGTTTTTAGTTTATTTATAAAATTTAAATATGCATTGTCTAGGGTCACATTTGTGAATGCATGTGATCTTCGATAGTGCAAAACTAATCTTAATGTGTAAAATCAAATTATTGATAGATTTGATCTTACATGATGTAGGTTATTTGTCTTAATTTTTTGATGTCTGAATATGCACAAGGAATGGTGATGTCCCAAAACACTTTTGAAGAATTTGCCAAATTGTGAGGGTAAAGTTGTTGGTGTAATTGAGGTATTTTACCTTGGTTATTTCTCACCTAGGTCCTAATTACACTTTACTTAAGCATACTTAGGGAATTACATAGGAGTACTTTGAGAATTTCCATTTTAGGTGGACTTATCGTGTTATCACATTATCATATTTAGCTTTTGTGGTTGCACTTTTCCACCTTTGGTGGGTGATCCACCTTTAGTGGTGTTATCACTCTAGCACTTTTCCACTTTAAGAGAGATTATAAATTTTCACTTTTTGTCTCATATGCACTTCTATGTTCTCAAGGGGTCTCCTATGTACATTTCATTGGATTATATTGCATCATTGATAGGAATACAATTTATTTTTATCAAATTCTACCTCTCTTGTTGTTGTGCTTTCCATTTGGCCTCTAGATCTTGGGTGACTACCTCCATTTGATTCTTACACAAGTTCTCGTTAGTTGGACATTTGGATGGATCGTTTCTTGTATCTAAGTGAAAGATTACATGTAAGATCCACCCTTAGGCCACCACAATTTTTTATATTTTTTACATCGATTATCAACTTAAACAACCAAGCATCTTCTGTCTCGATTAGAAATGTTGAGTTTAATATTATTCTACTCACCATAGTGGCAACAACTCATTGACACAATATATACATATACTTACGATTGAAGTATTAGCCTTTCATTGAAAACTTGACCAAATGATCATCTTCCATTTAATTTAGTAGTGTTGATTCTAGTACTCCTCCATTCACCACAAGGGTGGCAACTTAGAGATACATTATATTTATATACTTATGATCGAACCACTAACCTTCCATATTAGGGTCATCCCTTGACCAAAACTTAAGCCTCAAGGGTTCTCTCCTAATGATCTAGGCTACATATCCTCCTAGGAAAAGCGAATGGCTTTGTAGTATGCATTCAGGTGGAGTTTACTCCCTTTCCTCTTAATGAGATTTTGGAATCTCTCTAAACCTGTCAATTAAGTTACAATATTAACTTAGTCCCATAATAAATAATAGGTACACATTGTCATCAAGTGTTGGTTCCATATTCAACAATATCCCATCATCAGTGTTCAAGGTTCACATATACACAAGGGTCATAACACATTTAATAGATTTGGAAACTGTCTCATTCACATATACATAAGGTAATAGATCATATGTATTATAAGTACACAAAAGGGCTATCTCCAACCTACATCACATATGTAGTGAGTAGCCCACATATGCATCTCTTAGACTATACCGATTTACTCATACATGTATTACAAAGATATCAGGGATTGTCTCATATACATGCATCACAAGGTAAGAGTGTCTAACTCATATACAAGCATCTCAAATAATAGTGACTAGTTCATATTCATGCATCACAATTTAATAGTGACTAGCTCTTGTACAGGCAATGATAGATAATAGTGATTGACTCAAGTACAAGCATAACATATAATAGCGATGATGATATGATGAAACAATAAGGATCCGATCAACTTCTGAGAGGGGGGGGTGTGAATCAGTAGATAGAAAAAAAACTAAACTTTCACCAAATTTAAATCCAACTCAGAAATAACTTGCTAAACTTAATTGGTTTAGACACTGTATCAAAAACTGCAACTGCACTGTCAAACTTTACCGGTTGACCAAAACATCAATGATACAATGTAATAGATTTGAAACTCACATACCATTTAACCAAAACATTAAACCACTTTACTAACATTAGTAATAGCTCTTTTAGATCACTTCTGGTCATCTAAACATATCTAAGTGGTTTTACCAGTTAATCATATCAACCATATGAAAACACATCCACAAAATCATTCACCACTTGACACAATGATTTTTCACATGGAAACCCAAATGGAAAAAAACCATGGTGGGGATGAATATCCACAAGTATTTTGAACTCTTCTGAAGTTCACCCTGTTAGGAGCCAAGCCTTGTTAGAAGCTTATACAATAATGTCATGTTAAGAACAGATCCGGTTAGGGACCACCCAGTTAAGGGATTGAAATTACAATAACCTGTTAGGAGTAACCTCGGTAGAGGATTTCAAATTTCAAGCTAATGGATCACCTGGTTAGAGGATTTAAGCAACACCAAGCCTGTTAAAGCTTACCCGGTTAAGGGATTTAACTATTGTAATGGTTAGAGAATAATAAGGTCTTTGTTGATCTGGTAATAGCACTGCTCTGCTTAATCAGATCCTTTTCTGCTCCTATCTACCTTCAAAACATTCTCGAGACGCTCCTTCTGGTTTTGCAACAGTCACACTACCACACTTAACCAAATTGCCAACACAATTACAAACAACTCATCGACCTTAAATACAAATACAATAGGTCATTAACACAACACAAAACCTACAAATCTCATAGAGATTACAAACATATCGGTTCAATCATAATCACTGGATTACATAGAAATCAACTACACATTGTTCAAGATAATTTCAACCACTCCTGGATCACCGCACATTGGATTCTATAGCTCATCACGTGTTTTCCACTTCATGCTATGCATTTGCTCATTCCCAAGATAAACAATTATCTTCACATGCCAAAACCACTTTGAAACTCATCCCTTGCATCATGGATATGTGGCATCTCCATCTCCGATCAACATTTGATCATAGATCATCACAATTGATTCTCCAAGCTCCATCAGTTAGGGTTCTCTTATCAACTGGTTAGGGTTACCGGTTGATCACTTTGCTTGAATAATGATACCGGTTTCCATCACTGCTTAACTACCGATTGCTTTGCTGCGTCATTACCGGTTGCAATGCAACTCCATTACCAGTTACTATTGACATCAATGACAATGCAATGCCAACAATCTGCCCATTTGGCATTGATGGCAATAAAAATATCAATACTCTTTGATTGTGATGATTGAGAGTAAAACAGATACACAGGTATAGGAATCTTGGTTTACATTTTTCCACATACTCTCCTTTAACTGTATCTCCATGTTTTCAGCTGGTAGCTGGCTATCAATCATATACAATTCTTCTCCCCCTTTGACAACAATGCCAAAGTGAAGGTTAACCATTCCATGCTTCACCGATCTGCAACAAGCTGCTCCCCCTGTGGAGTAGCTCCACTCTACACCAATTCATCTTCAAGATTTTCAATAAGCTCGGGTTTGATGTCTTCCACATTTGCTTAATTGACTTCATATAGGGGTACAACCTCTAGCTTACCTCTAAGATACTCAAAAGTAGCCTTAGGCAGAGGTCTAGTAAAGATATCGACTAGCTATTCCTTAGTAGATACATGCTCCAGTGACACATTTTTACTTTGCACTTTCTCTCTCAAGAAATGATACTTCAGTTCAATATGCTTTGTCCTAGCATGCAACACCAAGTTCTTAGAAATGTTTATCGCACTGGTGTTATCACAGAAAATCCTTACCGGTTCTGATAGCTTCAACTTGAAACCTTCCAAAATGTGTTTCATCCAGATTGCTTGGGTACAATTAATATACGTTGCAACATATTCAACTTCTGCTGTTGATTGTGAGATACAACTTTGTTTCTTGCTGCTCCAAGAAACTAGGAGGTCATTTCACAGGGGTTATACACTGTCAGATTTATCTCTAGGATGGAACCAAATGTAAATCTTCATATAAAGGCTTAGAGCCTAAAGATTGTATTTTAACTATATTCGATTGTTGAATAATACAATGGCTCTATGTTTTTGGAGTACGGGGTAGTTTTTTACTTGAAAGGGTTTTCCCCATGTAAATTTGTGTGTTCTATTCTTCTATCTTGTTCTTTCTATTTAATGATTTTGTAATGTTGAATCTTAATTTATGCATGTTGTTGTTGAAACAACTTGATTTGACAAGATCTAAAATTGCAATCTCTTTCCTCTAAGGTTTTAATGTAGAAAATAAGATGTGCCGATTTCTACTTTATGGGCCCATAGTAGTATGTGTTTGTATTAGATACTAGATATACATATTGATCTCAAATGGTTTTTTTGGGATTCCTGATTTCCCTTCACCAATTAGGCCTAAATTCTGTCCTTTAGGAGAGCTAGGTACTTTGATTGATTGTCCTCTTTTAATTTGATTGATTTAGATGGTGAAATTGCAAGAGCTTGTTTAAATGGTGCAAAAGTGGCAATAATCAACATAAGAAAATATAGATCTAAGAATTAATTTAGATTTACAAAACTGAAAATGAATGCTGAGAGGAACTTGTGTCTAAAATTTGAGCTCCAAATAGCTAGATACTATATATAGGAATCCTAACCTTAAAATGTCTCTAGATGTAAAACAAGGGTTAAATTGGTCTCAAGAGTCTCCAAATTGGTTTCTCATCAAATTTGAGGTCAAAACACCTAGACTATAGCACTAGGTGGCCTAGTCTCAAAGACAAAGGCGCTTGAGGACTAGGAGGTTGAGGTCAGGAATGGAGATACTTTGGTAAAGGGGACTTTGACAAGTTAACAGGAATGAGTGAAATGTATGGTACGATAAGGAAGTTTGAAAGTTCAGAGTACATGAAAGACTTAAGCACTTATCCAAAATTTTGGAAATTGAACCCCAAAGATGCTGGGGAAATAGTACTTGGATAAGCACAAGCCTGAAACTTTGACGCAAAAAAGTATTTTAGGCAACATTTCGGGATTTCAATATTCGGGGCCCCAAGAAACTTATACACTAGTTAGGGCATGGTTGAAACTCAGGGGCCAATAGAAACTTAATGCAAGGATTGGAGTTTTGGGGCATGGATTGAAGGTATGGTAAGGGGGAGGTTAATAGTTCGACAACCATACTTAGACATATTTTACAAGGTTAGGGATTTAATTGTTGGGATCGGGTGGGAAGGTATGCTAGGACAATGAAGTCCGACAACTTGATAAGTACAAGGGGGAAAGAAAAAATGGCTGGGATGACATATTGGGATGGACACTTACGAAAGTTTGAAAGTCTTGCAACTTTCAGAAATTTAAGGAAATGACCCAAACACACCCCACACTTATAATATTTTAGAGTTTTTTTTTTTCTTCCTTGTTGCAGACTTCATATGTAGGCAAGTTTTTGGCAAAGGGAAAACCATTATACTAGCTTACATTAGTTATGAAAAGTGGACTGACAGAAAGCTGCTGCAAGACAGGTGAAAAGTTTAGTTAAATTTGCAAATTTGGAGGCCTGCAAAGCTGGGCTCTAACAAGAGCTTTGTAACATCATGCATACATTTTTTTTTATTTATACAGTTAGCATCAGATATCAGAAAATGGATGTAACTATTGGAAGACAAGACACCCATACATCTCCCTCAATAGTATTCTTTGTATGGAATGCACATAATAATTTTATGTTCCAGTTCTATTATATTTCCTTTATGTCCTCTTAATGTAACTTATCATTTCTGAGCCCTTCAATATTGCTTCCACATATAAGACATGTAGATTTAAATAGTTTAGCGTGTAAATTATGTTCAAATTATTCAATAAAAAATTAAAACAAACCTTATTAGATCTGACTAAGTTTTTAATAATGTGTATGTGCCTATTTAGATCGCTGTCAGTTGATGAAGGCGAATGTGACAACCAGATAAATAGAGAGTTAATAACTGGGAAAAGATGACAAATTAACTGTACTTCTGTAGACAACCAGAAAATTATGTTAACTCGCAAAACAGAACTGGAAAGATTACATTATCTCAACTAATCATCATGAGGTCAGGACCACAAAAATATCGAGCCTTAAAAACTGGTATTTTTTATTCTGATTCCATGTAGTGGTAAATATCATCTTATTCAATATTTTTTGATGGGTACGTAAATTGGAAGTTTTGATTTTAATATTTTAACGGATGAGCTTACTTTTGGTAATTGCAATATTTTTAGTAGCTCCAAGACTGATAGGTACGTTAGCATGGATGTTCTACTTGTTAGGTAAAGGCAACCCTTTGAGTAAAGCTCTGAACAAAGCGAGTGCCTCTGATGGAGAAGTGTATGGAACAGTATGCGATGCTCCCCGCACAGTTGCATAGGTGAGAAGGGTCTGGTTCTTCCCATTTATTGGTGTCCCATATGCTTGAGTCCATCCTGCAACCTGCTTCAATCAATGAAGTTTTCAGTACAATTTTTATTTATAAGTCAAGGGAGATTCATTTCCTGGTTATCATCTAACTAGTGCTGATGTATCTCACCTGTTTTTGATCATACCATGGACTGTATCTTAGGAGTTTGAATAGTTTCAATTCCTTAGCCAGATTGTCAACAATGGTTCTAGTGCTTGTCAGTGGCACCACTGCATCTTGGTCTCCACTGTAAAATCAATAGTTTTTTTAATAAATACAAATATTAAAATTTCTACAATATTGCAGGCATTGATGAATAATCTCACCTGAATAGAAAAATTGGAAGACCACCCTCTAGAAGCTTAGCAAGCACTGGTTTTATGTCATTGGCCATGTTGTTTTCTTGATAGAAAAGTGGCCTGATATTTAAAATGACGTTAATCAGTATGGATTTCTTGATAAGGAGTATAAAACATAATAGATAGTGTATGCAAATAGTTTGAAACAAGATGCACTGTTCATTTTTTGGTACAAGGGCGTTCTATCATGAAATGGAATGTAATTTGAGGTGTCTTGAAAAATCAATTGCCATCTTTTATAAACTAGGAAAAACTACTAATACAATAACTGTTTTTTAAACACAGTACCATGGCTACAAGAGCATAAGCAATGTGATGGAGTAATTCATTACAATTTGATCTAGAATAGCATCACAAAGTCATATTATAGCTGATATATATTAAAAAATAAATTAAATTATAAAATAATTTTTTATCCCAATAAAATTGAAGTAATTAATAGAACTAAAATAAAATTGTAAAGTAAATAAAATTTTCAATAGTTAGTAAAATTGTATAGTAAGTAATTATATTAATAATATTATTTTTAGATATCTTGATACGCATACACATAAGAAAACTATAAAATAGCTCTTCAAATGAAATTGAAATCTCCAATATAAATGAAATAAAATAATTTAAGATTGATATAAGAATCTTTTAATAAATTTATTTAAGATATTTATAAGAGCTTAATATGATATAATTATATAAATCAAAAAATAAATTATAATTATATATATATATATATATATATATATATATAATCCGCGTGGATGCTATAATGGTGTAGTTATGTGAGGGGGATGAAACCATTTTGTTTAGGGAGGTGGATTTCTTTTTTGTTTAGCAAGGTGGATGAAGCCTAATGCTCCTTTTCAAAAGCCAAGGTTAGGAAAATGTGTAAACATAAAATTGCAAGAATAATTAGTAAATATATAATTATAGCAAAGAACACAATCTAATGGATATTTAAGATATCTCAATAGCATTGAATTTTTTGTGTCATACTGATTACAATTACAAACAAAGCAAAACTAATAATAATAAAATATGTACGATTGAAAGCAATTTAAGCAAGTATATTACAATATTATGTTATTTAAAAATACTTCTATTGATAAAAATACTATTTAAATTTCAATTAAATCATAAGAATATACAAGAATCTAAATGAAAGATATGTCACTTTGTCCCAAATCAAAGTAAATTGTCCTCCATCCTGTATAATTTTAAATTGAATAACCATTTTATAGTTTTTATTTCATTATACATAACTATTTTGTCATTGAACAAAAATGGGAACTCTTATGACAAAAATAAAATTTGACCGTGCCCTGAAAAGAATGAAATCTGTTTTATTATGCTATAATATTATCTTACAAAAAACATTTGAATTGCAACTGCAAGAGATTTGGTAATGCAAGTGATATACCCGAAACAGAAATCCCATGGATAAGGCAGGCTGGTTGTATTGGCATGAAGTGCTTTCTGCACCTCCTGATTGTTTAGATAAGCCAATATCTTATCTCCAACGCAGAGATCGATATCATTTATTTTCTGCAAACTCTGATGAGAAATAGTAGCCAAGAAAAGTGAGATGAAAAAAACATATTACAAAATTATTTAATTTCTAGCTTTGCTAGATTGAAATCGTATTCCATATATAGCAATCTAAATCCATTGGAGTCACTTAAATACAATACATGATACATATGTTTACAATTGATAGATTATTTACCTATTGATTAATTATGATGGAGTGCAAGGTTGTTTATGAGTTTAAAGGAGGACGGAAAAAGGTTGTTCAAAGAGTTTACCATGGTATGAATCTTTCCATGATCTCTTGATGGTATTGCCTGCGTTGGAATGTCAGATAAACATGCACCTAATGTGACATCATGTATGTCCACTGCATCTCCTATATCAGCTGTTATATTGTTGCTCACGTCTTGACAAGCCTGTGTCCAGTCATCTTGGTAGTATATATTCAAATATCTTGAGTTGTTACACACAGTTTGATCCATTAAGTATGAGCTATCTGATATCAAACCATGTGACCACAGGTATTCTCCATTGTTGACACATATCTCCAAGTCCAGAAGGGGATTCCCTAGCTGCAAACATCAATTCAGAGTCAATGATTGTCAATTGATTAGGGGTTATAGTTATACATAAAGTTGGATGGACATGTAAAATTAACATAAAAAGTCAGAAAAAAATTGTTTAAGAAGACTCTTAATTTGTAAGATAAAACATACTAGTATTGCTTTTAGCTTTATGGGTGTGATATTTGGCCTTTTGTTGTGATCCACCACAAGGGCTGCCAATAGGGGTACGTAGTGTCCTGCAGTAATAATATAAAATTAATTTACTTTTAATGCTTATTTGATATCATTTCCTTCATTGATACATTTTCATTAGTAGTGATTGAAGATTGCATCAGGTTGTGTGTAGTATTCTTCTGAATGTATGCAGGTATTATTGAAATAAACCAGATGAATGATTCCATAGATTCTTAAGAACACTGCTAAGTGTAACCTTAATACAAGTGCTAGTGAACTATTTAAAAAGTAAATGAGTGATCTGTTCTTGCATGTACTACTCATGAAATATTATTCATTGATACAATTAATACCAAATGAACAATTCAAATGAGTCACTTATAAAAACATTAGAGCTGATTAATAAGGATATGCAGTCTCAAAATGCTTGGATAGATACAATGAAAGAAAATAGGGGCATACCTGCAAAGCTCTCTCCTGCTAAGTAAATGTCTACATCCTTAAGTTCGGGGAATTTCTCCAACCAATTAAGAAGGAAATCCAAATTGTCTTGAGCTGTAACATCATACACGCCAGTGATTTATTCTAAGCATATTTTTATATCCCGTACTATCATGCTGATAGGTATGTACTCAAAACATATACTATAATAGCCTTATATCAAATGCACGGGGCACAGCACACCATACCAGAAAGTGTATCATTGGAAGTATTGTCTGAAGTAGTATTGGAATATGAGAATCCCACTCCAACAGGACTCTCTACATACAGCATGTTTGATTCTGCCATCAAAAGTTTATATATCAGCTACAAGATACTTGCAAGGAGAATAAAAGGTAAATACGAAGGTTTTCCAATACCACTGCCAAAAGCCCAGACATAAATTTAGCTTACGAGATTCCTCCACTTGAAAGTTCATTAGGGAATCTCCTACATTGTTCAAAATTAATACTTCTGAATTCCAACCTCATAGCCAAGCTTCTGAACAAGCCAGACCTTGCCAGCTATTGCACAACTTAATGAATATTACCTTTATTCCAAGAGTATTTATTTTGCTCCAAAAGGCCTTCACTAATGGGCTTGAAAGGACCATGCTCCATGAATGCCCCAAAACCAACTGATGAGCAACCTGGCCCTGCAATAATTGAACAAATTCATTACCTTCTCACCTTAATAAACGAAGACAATCTAAATACTAACACCCACAAGCAGATAGATGTATGTATATAGAAACAAATTAATTGCTCTTACCTCCATTAAACCACAGGGTCAATGGGCTAGATGTAGGATTTTTCTCTGCCTCTACAAAGTAATAAAACAAGGCTCTCCCATTTACTTTATTTGTGGTGATATACCCACTATACTGTTTGAAGCTAATATTTTGTGTTTGGCCTGGCAACTTGGGAATCAGATCAGATTCAGGGGCACCTAAGGCAACTTGAAATATAGTAACCATGGATAAAACTAATACCGTACCCAATTGGAATAATGTGGGGAATACCCCATACCCAACTCCATATTGCATGTTGAAAAAGTAAACAGTCAGTTCACCCAGAGAGGCTTCTATGACTTTGCACTGGTGTACTTGGTTTCAATGTGCCTACTGTAAACGTGTTATAAAGCAAGAGCTGTGCTTAAAAAATAAAAATAAAATATTTTTTTATGGTTGACAACATCGTCAAGAGATGGTCCATAAGGAAAATATGATAAATAAATTTAAGTTGTTTGCATTGGAAGTTATGGTTGCAAAGGATAATAATATTCTTAAAAGTCCTTGGGAAAGAAACAAACACAAAAAAACCAAAGAATTACATTCTCAATGAAATTTATGATTAAAATAAAGAATCTGATAAGAAAATACAATAATGAGATTCAAAATAGGCATGTATATTCCCATAAATTTATATTTCCAATGCTAGCATAGTTTTATAGTTTCAATGTTTCTATCTATTTATTAAACTTGGAGGTAGAGACACAAATGTAAAGACAAACATTGCTATATACTAGTGCTTGCACCTCACCGTAATTTATATGATTATAAATGTAAGATAAAATTATACAAATTCAAAACATGTTTGCTAGAGATGTAATAAATTGATTCAGAGAGTCTTTGTGTTTACAAAAGCATTTGACTTCTATAGGTAAAATTGTTGGAAAAGTGTCTCGAATTCACTGACGTTGTGCTATTTTCTATTCAGGCTGATCAGAGTAACCTATGCCGATGATCGACTAGTGCTATCGGAGATCCGGGTGACATGACTGGTTGCTATATCGATACCCGATGAGTGCGCCTTCGTGTTATCGGGGATCGGGGTAGCCAGTTTGGTTGTCTTGCCGATGCCCTGATGGAGTCACCTTTAGAGATCGGAGTAGAATCGGACGTCGGGATATCCTGCTGAGTGCTATGCCGATAACCCGATGGAGTCACCTTCGGTGATTGAGGTATCATCGGAGACCGGGGTAACCTGTTGGGTGCTACGCTGAGGGGCCGATGGTGTATCTCCTTGGTGATCGGAGATCGGGGTAATCATTGCGGATGTTGTGCCGATGGAGCCGCACTACTTGTTCATCAAAGATCGGAGTAGCGTGATGGAGGCCTGCCTGACAGCGAGCGTTATGCTGATGAAGTCGCCTATCGGTGATAGGGGACATCAGACATCGGGAGATCCTGCTGAGCGTTATGCCGATGATCCGATGGAGTTGCTTTCAGCGATCGGGGTATCATCGGACAGTTAATGTGGTTGCACCGGTGTATATGAATACTAACTGACACATCCTCAGGATGAATGTGGGATAATGGATGAGTCGTGAATGCAGGACGGTCGACGGTTAGACTTCCTAGCGGTTGGAGCGACTAACTATTGTGTGAACTGCATTCGACAGATGTAATACATGTAGCTAGAGGAAACCAAAATGAAATGCTAGTTAGGTGGATGGATGTTACATGGTGTTGGGTCTTTTGAATGACAAACTGTTGGACTCCATAACGGTTATGCTTAACCATGGCTGATATATATGTTGCCAGAGATGTAACCAAAATGAGGTTGAGAGGTTACTATGTGATGTATGATGTGGAGTCCTGTATGTTGGAAGCTTGAGTGTTCTACATAGGTGATGACTGTGATCCAAACATAGATTCTTAGAGAAAATGCCCGTGAAGAGGATCTATAACTTTATTGTAACCTTCTATTAACTGTGAATAAAGTGATCTCTCTTTGGTGGTGGGTTTTTTTTACCTGTAAGGGTTTTCCCACGTAAATCTGGTGTTAACTCTTTGTTGTGTTTTCTGTGTGATTAGTTTTTTAGTCTGTGTATATCTTAATGTTCTGCAAAAGAATTTAAAGACATACTTGCTTGATTCCCCTTAGAATTGGTGTAGGAGAGCGTTTTCCGTACTGTGCTTTCCTAACAAAAATACATTCAATAGTGTGAGTGGTAAAGTTGTTATGGTTTTTTTAGCAATATTTTTATTTTCCATAAGGATTTTACAAATTAAACAGTTAGATGAAATCTTTCTTTTAAGGAAAGACCAAAGGCATCTATAGGTAAAGTTGTGAGGTTTTTAAATCAATTTTTTCATTCTCATGGTATTTGTTCAAGTTGGAAATCACTTTTAGAGTTTGATTCATAATGGTTATTTATTAAAGGGCGAAGAGAAGAGATATAGATATTTCACATTTATTTAATGAATTGATTCATTTGTTGCAAGAATTGTTTCCTTTCTTGTAGCTATTATTTTATTTGAGCTTCTAGTTTAGTTGGCTTATTTTCTATTTATTTTCTATTTGTTTCTCTTTTTTATTTTTGCTTGTCTCTATATCTCTTTAATTATATTAGTTTAATTGTTATTATTCTTCTTTTCTCTATTTCCTTCTTCTCATCATTGCAACAAACCATTTTTTATTTATTGCACATAATAATTTCTTTCACATTAGTTTTCAATACATTTATCATAATTCTTTCTTGTCTATTATTTTTCAATTCACATCTTATGCAATTTCATTAGGGTTCTTTTTCTTGTTGTTCATCCTTAACCATTATACTCTCTATATTAGAATCAATCTTTTATTTCTAATCTTATTGCATAATGAATACATTTTTAAAAATATTTTATTTATTCCAATTACCTTCTTAGATTTAGCACAAGTTTTTTGTACATATTATTATTTTTTATCTTTTAGATTTTTAAATTTGTTGTTTTATAGTTCTTATATTTTTTATATAATTATGATTTATTATAAGTCTATATTTTTATATACTTCATTACATAATGCTAATATTTATTTATATTTTCCTTTCATTTATGTAGATAAATAATTTCAAAACCGAAAAAGAAATTTTTTTGCAAACATGTACAAGAGCATGTTAGGGAAAAAGGCTTTACAAACACTCATGAGAAAATAAAGTACGCGACTTAGAAAAATGAGCTAATCAAATTAAATTTGAGTATGCTTTGTTGGGAATTTAATGTTTTTATGTGTAATGTATTGTAAGCCATACTTAGAATGAATTCCATAGTTTCAAATTAATTTGCATTCATTCGTATTCAAATCTTCATGTTTTGGGAGATTTAAGACTATAAAAACCCAAATAACAACAATCAAGATTAAAATCATGACATTTAGATATCAACTACACAGATTTTTGAAATGTCATAAAATTTAAAATAGTCAACAAACTAAAGACATTAAATTTTAGACATAAACAAAATAATTTTACACAAATTTGAATATCATTCTTCCATCAATTATAAAAATAGATATCTTTATTTATCACATTTTATTTTTTATTAACTACAATTATCTTTTACAATCTAATTAACCTTAAATTATATATATATATATATATATATATATATATATATATATATATATATATATAAAACTCAAAAATTAAATAAATTACTTTTGTTTGTTAGTTATGTAGATATATAAAACTCAACAATAAACTTGAACTTACTCCATGAAAATCTTGACTTCGAAATAATCAACATTTTCATATGTACATTTTATAATTTTTGACTCAGCAGCGACGTGAGACACTATTCCGGTCGGGGCAACCCCCACCTAAAGATAGAAATTAAATAAATTACTTCTGTTTGTTAATTATATATATATATAAAACTCAATAATAAACTTGAACTTACTCCATGAAAATCTTGACTTCGAAATAATCAACATTTTCATATGTACATTTTATAATTTTCGACTTAGTAGTGGCGTGAGACACTATTTCGGTGGGGGCAAACCCCACCTAAAGATAGAAATTAAATAAATTACTTTTTTTGTTAATTATTTATATATATAAAACTCAATAATAAACTTGAACTTACTCCATGGAAATCTTGACTTCGAAATAATCAACATTTTCATATGTACATTTTATAATTTTGGACTCAGCAGCGGCTTGAGACACTATTCCGGTGGGGGCAACCCCCACCTAAAGATAGACAATACATATTTTCAATATGATTACGAATGAATATAAACCTATTGGGAAGCCCAATATCTATAGATTTTATGTGGATCAAGAATTTACAGCCTATAGATATTTCTTGGACAAAATGTGGAATATAAATAATAAATAATTTAGAGTTCAGAACCTTTCTATTGACAGAAGTAAAAAAATCATGATTCCCAACATTATTACTAGCAGTTGCACACTTTTTTTGTGCAACAAAAAGCCAATAGGTTGTGTTTTTTCATTTAGATGGTTGTTTGAAGAAGATACTCGACATACTAGACAAACAAGATCTTGCAATCATAAGTTGACATTAGAATCATAATTTTTCAAATAAAATTGTATGTTTTGAGAAAGTGTCAATCTTTATAAAGAGGCATATAGGAATCTTGTCAAAGATGAGAAAAAAAACAATGCTTACGAATCTTTAGGATTATAATCGATATATGACTTGTTTATGGAACTTGGAATATTACCCAAATTTTGAGCCCTAGAATGACTTCTTCTAAAAATACTTTTACAAGAATCATCATTTACTCGCTATTCAAAAATGAAAACCTCTAGATCTGTAACAAGGTTTACTACATATAGCTTCCTTCTTTGGACATACCTCCAATATTTAGTAGACGATATATGCATCTACCTCCAATAGTGGTATAAATTGATTCAGGTTGTAAATCTATGCCTTTGACATCAAGTAACAAACAAAAAATAGAACAAACATATTTATCATCAAGAGAAACTGTGAAATTTGGTCTTACAGCTAATTTCCCATCACCCTTTTTAGGATCAGTACGATCTTTTGCCAAAACAAAAGCAATTCCAAAAAAGTTTTGGAAGTCGAAACTAGAATTACCAAAAGGACATTCCATCATTGGAGATAAATTGAAATGGGGCAGGTATGCACAAGATGTTCATATCAAAATTCATGGTAAAGAATTTATCACAGATTTTGTAGAATTCAATGATATAGATAGTGATATTTTATTAGGATATTTTTTTCCTAGTTTCGGCTTCCAAAACTTTTATGGAATTGCTTTTGTTTTGTGCAATGGAAAGCCAATAGGTTGTGTTTTTTCATTTAGTGGGTTGTTTGAAGAAGATGCTCAACATTTTAGACAAACAAGATCCTACAATCACAAGTTGACATTAGAATCATAATTTTTCAAATAAAATTGTAATTTTTGAGAAAGTGTCAATCTTTATAAAGAGGCATATAGGAATCTTGTCAAAGATAAGAAAAAAAAAAATGCTTACTAATTATCGAGTGAAATAAATAGATATTCTTAAAACTACCATAGAATACCATCATCACTAAGTTACAATGCTTGATAAGAAGATTTATTTGAAATATTGATAAATCATGATCAATTCAGTCTATATACGTCTATGATGTAGAGAGCCTAGTCAAAATATTTTCCATTTAAAAAAAATTAAAATAAGTACAATAAAATGTCACTCATATACTCAAGATTGAAGCTTTGTTAAACTTTTGGTGTGTTATTCATTACAAATTGCAAGTCTGAATGAGTACTCTAATCTACAATTGAGGGAAATCATTGTTAGGGAAAACAATGTGATGTGCAATTGAGGAAAAACAAACAAAGGGAAATATGTGATAACTAAATAAAATACTATGCAATGAAAAGGGGAAATGTTTATTTTCACATGGTCCTCTAATTTTCTCTTTCAAGGTTTCTAACCTACAATTCAGTAGAATCATTGGGTATAAATTTGAGTCAAAAACTTCTAAGCATGTAGAAATTATATATTCTTAAGTTGATATATATTAGTTAGAAACTGTGTATTAGTGGCAAAAATGATCTCAATACTGAATTAGCTTCATCTCCCTAAAATAGAGCATAGTTTGTATTGAATTAAAAGTACAGTTACAATTTGTGCATAATCAAATAAACAAGGTATGTACGACAGGTCATAGCATAATAGAATGCCTTTATTTTTGGAATTTGAATATTCAAATAAAATTAGAATTGCATAAATTTAATGCATAAATATGTAACTTTAATTTTGATATAAAAGTCTTTATCTAGATGTCATTGATACATTTATTAATGTTATGAAATTTTATATTTTTAGTTTACTTGTAAAGTTTAACTATAGATTGTCTAGAGTCACATTTGTGTATGCATGTGATCAATGAGAGTTCAAAACTAATCTTAATGTATGAAATCAAATTACTTACACATCTGATTAGTATGATGTAGGTTATTTGTCTTGATTTTTGATGTTTGAATATGCCCAAGGAATGGTGATGTTCCAAAAACACCTTTGGAGAATTTGCTTAATTGTGAGGGTCAAGTTCTTGCTAGTTGGTTAGACTATTTTTTTGTCTCTAAGTGAAAGATAGAATACAACAAGCATGTAATAGACTTAGGATGATGACGTGCCATGATCTAATTCATTGCTAATGCTCTAGGTTTTTTTATTTCCCTTGTGAATCAAATCTAAATGTGTTAAGAATGTCCTATGTGATTTTTAAATGAATGAATGTCTTTATATATAAAAACCAAGCCCTCTTATTTGGATAACAACGAATAATATTTGAGCATGGATTTGAAATGTTGCAGTGCGCGCGAGGTGCAAGGGAAGCGAGGGTTTCAGGAGAAGAAGTAGGAGAGGGATGTGATGAGGATCCAAATGGCGAGGGGCCTGTCAGTGGCCATTTTGTACTGTGGTTTCCATTCTTTTTTCCTGTGTTTGACTCAGAATGGGGGCTTTGTGGAGGGTAGGTTCCTGTGGGCTCTCTGGTTCATGAGGTTTTATTGTGGGATTAGTTGTCTATGGTGGATGTGATTGGCTTTGTGGCTGGTGTGAGCGTTGGGGTTGGAGTGTTATTTGGTGTGAGGGTTGTTGTTGTTGGGGTTCCTATTGAAGTCATGGTTGTCTCTAGCTCTATTGCGAGCAGGGGTGTGTGCAATGTGGCAGAGTTTCCTTGGGTTGCTCTCCCTTGTGGCATGTCTATTGCTCCTTGGTTGTGGTTTGTCTCTGCAGGTTGTGTGTGTGGTTGTGCTGGCTGTTGTGCAAGTGCTTCTCTGGCTCTTGGCAGTGGGTATGTTAAGGCTATGTTGCACACCTATTTGGGAGGTTTCTTTGCCCTACTCATATTTGGTTGTGGGGGGAAGGTTTGGGATTCAGGTGGTGCTATGGTTGCCTGGTTCCTCCTTGGGATCTTGGGCTCTTCTCTCCCCTTGGGTCATCTTCTACTCTTGGAGTGGGTTTCATTATTGTAAGAGGCCTCTATGTGGGGAATCTACTCGATCCCGCAGTCATTCTTTTCTAGGTTTCCTCTTGATGGTTGTGGGTGCGTTATTTTTTCTATCTTTTTCAAGAGGTTCTCTATTGAAGTTCAGATTTTCATCCTTCCTCTTTTCTTAGTCTATCCTATAGAGGTGGATCATTCTTCTATTGAGGTGAAGAGTGGTGGGCTAAGTTTTGTTAGATGAAATTTGTTGGGAGATTTGGTTGCCCTGTTTTTTGAGGTTGGCTGTTTGAATGCTTCTCTCTCCTTGCTGTTGGGTTTCTGTCACTTTTCTCCTATGGAGATGGAGATTCTAGTGGAGATTTTCTGCTTGGAGTTTGATTGGTTTATGCCTCTTCTTCGGCTGATGGGTTTGGAAGCCTTTTCGAATCCCTTTTGTCTAGCTAAGAATCATGGTCTTGTTTCTTGGTTGTTGGACGTTGTTTGGTGGTTTGAAGCTATGATTTTTTTGCTGATGGTTTGCATCTCTTCAAACCCTATAGAGGTGGGTCCCTATCCTATTGAGGTGGAAAGGAGATTTGCTGGTTGGGTGACAACTATTAGATGCTCTGTGTTTGCTAGCTTCATCCAGTTGGTTTTGGGAGCCTTTCCAAAACCCAACTCGAAGGTTTGGAGAGCCTTTCAAAACCCCATTGCTTCTGTTTCTTTGCTATCACTTATTTTTTTGGACAGGCTGGTTGCTAGCAATTTTAAAGGGCCCAGTCTGGTTAGTCTTTGTTTTTGGTTAGGAAGAGGTTTTGTTTGTGGCATGTTGTTGATGTTTCTGGTTGGGAGAGCTGATAAAACCCTTGGTTGGCTATGGGTGCCTGATATACCCTCGTTACTATTTAATCCTTTTCCTATGGAGTTGGAAAAGTGTTTTGCTGGCTGAGCTAATTTTTAGATGGAGGTTCTCTAATGGTTTCAACTTGTGGGTTTTAAAAGCCCTTTCAAAACCCAAAATATTGCTGGTTGTGGGAACCAGTTCAAAACCCAATTTAGGTTGCGGGAGCCTTGTAAAACCCATTAATTAGGTTATGGGTGCTTGGAAAAACCCTTGGTATCCATTGAAGGTTAAGGGAGCTTTGATAAAACCATTGTGCTAGTGAAAGGATTTGGCCTTCTCCCTTTTCAACTAGGTTGGTTTTAGGCTGCTAATTATCTTTGATGTATCTTTTGCAGATGTTGATTTTGGGTTTTAGATCCTTGTAAAATTTGAGGGTTTCAGGTCCCTTCAAATTTTTTTGTTTGGTTATCCTAATAAAAAACAACCAAACCCTCTTTTCAAATATATAAATATCAGATTTGTGTGGGTTCAAAAATCAATTCTCCTTCTCTAGGTTTTGGGAATATCTTTACTATGAGGCCATATACAAACTCTATTAGACAATTTTTGAAGGTTGATTCCACCACTTCTTACTTGAGGCACTCTACTTTTGCTTTGCATTTTGGTGGACATAATTGATTTCTCTAGGCCTTTTCATGGGGATGTTTTAATGATGGGGGTTAGGCCTCAGACTTTGTTTCCCAGCTACGAGGATCTCCACTTCAGATGCAAGCCATGCCTTGTCATCAAACACCTAGATTTTGATTGTCCACTCTTTTGATGTAAGGGCATAACGTCATGGTGGAAAAATACCATTAAAAAAACTTGACTATTCATGCCTCAGGCCCCTAGGTTGATGCTTCCTCTTAGTGTGACAATTTTGTTTAAAATTTTTTGGTTCTCATGCACTTGGAGCCTCTCTAATATTTCTCGCCCCTACTGCTTTTTCAGATCCCATTAGAGAGTCCCAACCTTCAGATACTCCAATCACTTATCTAGCTATACTTTATGTTAAGATAACCCGTGAACAACTGAGGGGGGGGGGGGGTGAATCAATTGTTAACAAATTATAACATTTAATCCACTGAATAAGCTTTAACCAAATTAAGTACCAATAAAGAAAAAAAAGATACCGGTAAACAATGCAACTTAACAAATAAACAGATAATCAATGCAAAACAACCATACCACATAACACCATGATTTGTACATGGAAAACCCAGAAAGGTAAAAACCATGGTGGGAAGCCTACCCATAGTCAGATAATACTTCTACAGAAAGTATGTGATTACAATGAGGGGCCTGCACATGCAGGAAGGCCAACAACCTAGAGCATACTGCTCATTAAAAAAGAGTCTCACTGACTACAAAGGTTAAAACCACCTCAAGATGATTGGATAACAATCCAAGAGAATGAACTGCTAAAGATAACATCTACCATGCTTGATTATAGTCCCGTTTAAGCTCAATACCGAAGGACTAAATCCTCTTCTGAATCCAATTTGATCACCAATGATCGACCAACTCCCCTGTCCGAATGATATTACAATATTCACACATTACAATCCTTGACCATGACCTTTTAACAACCATGATACTCTACAAAGAGTTTCTACCTCTTATTTATACAAACCCTAAGGCCTAAACCAATTAGGTTGGCCACCCAAAAGATATTACAATAAGATCAATACATAAATCCATTTTACAATGATATGCCATGTCAGATTAAGACCAAAACAATAATAACCAATCCATAGAATATCCCAAAACATCCCGGTAACGTGTAGAGTACATGTTAGCATGATACCGGTCCATAACCTAGATAGGTACTAGACCTATTCTGGGTCCACCACGCTAAAGAAATATCTTCAAGAAGTTGAAGCATGATCAAAGAACTTCTTTAGCATCGTGAAATCCATCTAGAAGCCGCACTAACACCACTTATCCATACTATCAAGATTCCTCAGTGAAAGCTCTCCCGGTTATGCCTTGAACCAATGTTGGTAAGGGTTTACCAGAGTGTATGATAGCATCCGATTACCAAGTCAATACCATCTGACCAAGACATGCTCCATAAGCATGTACCACATGTAACCAAACATATTCCATAGATCCAAATGTGCTGGAAGTGTCCAACATATAGTCTGTTATGCCAGTAACACTAGATCTTCTACCTGTAGCCAAAACCTGTTTGCCAATAACTAGCCATAAAAACTAGTGTTGACATCAATGATAAAACATCAATGCAACACATAATAAATTCATCCATAATGCCAACAATCTCCCCCTTTGGCATTGATGGCAACACTAGATGTGAAAAACATCTAGGTACGAAGAAATGCCAAACAAGTCTCCCCCTGTGGAAGACAACCAATAATCTCCTGAATAACTCTCCCCTTGTGAATGATATCTCTGTAAGGTTTTGAATACATTACCATTACTATCTCTCCCCATTTATTTTTCAGATTACTATCTCTCCCCCTTTGACATCAATGCCAGAAATCTGACAAAAATATGAAAGGAAGAATGTAAACCTTTGAATCTCAAAGCTGACTACTCCCCCTGAGTAGTAGCACCACTCATAAGTACCAGAATGAATAATATGTTTGATAATGCATGCCGGACTGATGCCAAACTACATCAATCAAGTCCCTGTTGGAGGGGCAGAAACCCCTAATTAGTCTCTTAAATACTCAAATGATTCCTTAGACAATGGTTTAGTGAATATGTTTGCAATCTATTCTTTAGTGTTCACATAAACTAATTTGACTTCCTTTTCTTCTACCTTGTCCTTCAGAAAGTTATACTTTATTGATATATGCTTAGTCTTAGAGTGAAATATCGGATTCTTAGACATGTCAATAGCTCCAGAGTTATCATAGTAGATAACTACTAGTTCAATACAATTTACCTTGATATCCTTCAACATTCGCTTCATCCACAAGACTTGAGTGCAATTAGTTGCTTCTGCAACATATTCAGCTTCTACAGTAGATAAAGAAATGCATGACTATTTTTTGCTGATCCATGAAACCAATTTCTTTCCAAGAAAGAAAGCTCCACTAGAAGTGCTCTTCTTGTCATCAGTATCTCTTGCCCAATCTGAGTCGGTGTATGCACATAAAGTGAAGTTATCATTTTTAGAATACCATAAACCATATTCAGTTGTTCCTTGCCAATACTAGCATATCCTCTTTACTGCACATTCATGATTTTCTCTAGGATTACTTTGATATCTTGAAACAATACTTACTGCATTCATAATATCCGGTCTAGTCTGAGTTAGATATAACAAGCCACTGATCATAGATTTATACCTTGTTGGATTCATCGGTGAAGAAGTATCTTTGATAGATAATTTTCACTTGTCACCATAGGAGTACTTACCGGTTTGGAATTATCCATACATAACTTCTTCAATAATTCCCTCAAATACTTATATTGATAGATAAAAATGCCTTTGTTAGTTTGAGTAATCTGGAAACCTAAGAAAAATATCATCTCACCAATCATGGACATTTCAAATTCATTCTTCATATTGTGAGCATATTCCATGCACAATTTATCTTCTCCTCCAAAAATGATATCATCAACAAATACTTGAATAATCAAAATATTATCATCTATGATCTTGTAATATAAATTACTGTTAGCACTGCCTTTAGTAAAACCAAGCTTCAAAAGATATTTATCCAACCTTGCATACCAAGCTCTAGGAGCTTGTTTCAATCCATATAAAGCTTTCTTCAATTTGCAAACCATATCTTTATCATCTGTTAGTGAAAAACCATCAGGTTGCTCAATGTATACTTCTTCCTCAAGTTCACCATTCAAAAATGCACATTTAACATCCATTTCATAAACCTTATAGTTCTTATAAGCTGCATAGGCAAGAAATAGTCTAACAACTTCAATTCTAGCTATAGGTACAAAATTTTTACCATAATCAATTCCTTCCATTTGAAAATTTCCTTTACAAACCAATCTAGCCTTGTTTCTTACAACTTGACCATCCTCATTTAGTTTATTCGTAAAAACGCATTTAGTTCCAATAACATTCTTATTTTTAGGCCGCAGAACTAAAGTCCAAGTTTTATTCTTCTCTATCTGATCTAACTCATCTTCCATAGCCTTTAACCAATGTTTATCCTCACAAGCTTCAATAACAGTTGCCGGTTCAACTTGCAAAATAAGACATACCTCTTCATTTACCAATCTTCTTCTTGTCATAACTCTCTTGTTCCTATCTCCAATAATTTGATCTTCATAATTATTTAATCTTACATACCTTGGTGTTTTCTGAACTTCAGGTTCACTACTCTGATCACTAGTCACAGTTGAATTTTCTGATTGTGCAGGTGTAATTGTCTCAGATTCCTATACCGGTTGAGGCATTGTCTGTTCAGTTATGATCATTTCCACTGCCGGTTCCCTATCATATGATATAGATTGATTTCTGTACTGCTCATACACTTTCACATTAGCGCTCTCCACAATTTTCTGCAATCTTTTTTTTATAACAGCTATATGCTTTGCTTTGAATTGAATAACCAAGAAATATCCCTTCATCACATCTAGGATCAAACTTCCAAATTGAATCATCTCTTTTGATATAGCATATACTTCCAAAAATTATGAAATATTTAATAGTAGGTGTATGTCCAAACCATAATTCATAAGGTGTCTTATTGGTTTCACCTTTGATGCAAACTTTGTTGAGTGTGTAGACTGTTGTACTCATTTCTTCTCTCCAGTAGATATGAGGCAATTTGGCTTCCATAATCATAGATCTTGCTGCATCCAAGATGGTTATGTTCTTTCTTTCCACTACTCCATTTTGCTGAGGAGTCCAAGGTGCAGATACCTGTCTTCTAATGCCATTTGTCTCACAGTAACTGTTAAATTCATGAGAAGTGAACTCACCGCCACGATCTGATCTTAAACATTTGATTTTCAATCCAGTTTCTGTTTCAACCTTTGCTTTAAAGGTCTTGAATTTCTTAAAAGCTTCAGACTTCTCACTAAGAAAAGTGACCCATATTATCCTAGAAGAGTCATCAATAATCAACATAAAATACCTATCATCTTGAAAGCTTCCAGTCCTTGCTAGACCATATAAGTCAGTGTGAATCAAATTAAGTAAATCATTAGCTTTATCTTGTATGCTCTTAAAAGAACTTCTAACTTGATTTCCCAATTGACATTCCTACATACTAGATTATGAGGCTTCATAATCATAGGTATATCTCTAACTACCTTAGTTGAACCTATCTTAACAATACAATCAAAATTAATATGACACAACATCTTATGCCATAACCAACTCTCATCAATATGAGCAATCAAACATGTCTTATTACTAGTGTTCAAGTGAAAGATATTATATCCAGTCTGAATACCAGTTGCAATCTCCAAACCAATTTTGGTAATGATTTTGAATTTTCTATCTTTAAGTTGAAGTTGGAAACACTTGTCAACTAGTTGACCAACACTCAAAAGATTATGCTTTAAACCTTCTACATAATAGACATTGGCAATGTTATGCTTGCCATCCAAAAAAAATAATACCTCTACCTCTGATCATACATGCTTTGTCATCTCCAAATCTGACTTGACCGCCATCGTATTCTTGCAGTGACAAAAAGTTTCTTTTATCTCCAGTCATATGGTGTGAGCATCCACTATAAATTACCCATTCATCCTTATCTTCAACTTTTTCTGCTAGGGCCTTTTCTTCATTTTTGATAGCTGGTTTCGGTTCAACTTCCTTTAAAGCATAGAACACCCATTCCTTTCCATTTCCGGATCCACTAGCAGAGTCTTCTTTTGGTTCATCTTGAGAGTCATCACTTACTGCTTCCTCATGCGCTATGTAGCATTGTTTATATTTCTTGAATCTATATCTGTTCTGGTTAGACTTAAATGTTTTCTTAACTCTTTCCTGAAATCTTGCATTCCTTTCAAGACATCTAGAAGAAAAATGACCAATCTTATTACATGAAAAATATTTAAAAGGTATTTTTCCTTCATACTTACTTCTTGTCAGTCCTTTAGGTACTCTTCTAGAAAATAAGGCTTCAAGTTGCTCAAATTCTTCATCTTCTTTCCTCATGTCTTCCAATTCTTTTGCATATAAGACTTTCTAATAACTTTTATCGGTAGATAATGATGATGATGATGATGCATGAAAAGTAGGTTCAGGCTTTACAACTCCAGAAGATCCAAATTCTTCAAGCTCAAAAGCAGACAATTTCCCAATCTGATTGTCTCTGTTAACTGAAGAGTTTACCATTGTTCTTAGCTCATTAATTGCAGCTGCCTTCATCTTGTAAGCCAGTGGAAGGGCTCTCAAGACTTTGGAAAATATTTCATCCTCACTCAAAGAGCCTCCACAATATTGAATTCCCATAACAATCTCATTTACTCTTTCCAGAAACACAACAATTCTTTCATTATCTTCCATCTTCAAGTTTTAATATCTTACCCAGTAACCATCAAGTTTAGCAATTTTCACAATAGGGTCAC
Source organism: Cryptomeria japonica (assembly GCF_030272615.1). Taxonomy (NCBI): domain Eukaryota; kingdom Viridiplantae; phylum Streptophyta; class Pinopsida; order Cupressales; family Cupressaceae; genus Cryptomeria; species Cryptomeria japonica. The sequence goes on from NC_081412.1 coordinate 717,606,479, forward strand.
CTTCATTTAGAGTTTGCAATTCATCCCACATAACCTTCACTGATGATTTGTCAGTCAATTCCATGATCTGCTGATTAGTAAGTGCACACAAGAGGGCTTCTCTAGCTTTGCAATCATTGTCAATATTCTTATCTAAGCCTGCAGGAGCAGGATTGCCAGATGCCGGATCATAAGGTGTATATCCTTTCTCAGTGATCTCCCAAATATCCTTACCAAGACATCTAAGATGAGTCTCCATCTTGATCTTCCATATTCCATAGTTTGTTCCATCAAGCTTAGGGATTTCTCTTCTAAAAATAGTTGCCGGTGGATTAGAAGTGTTAGTTGCCATAGGATCTACCTCAAGCGGTTAAGCTTATGCAAAAGAGGACCAAAGATTTGATATCAATTGTTAGGATAACCGATGAACAACTGAGAGGGGGGGGAGGTGTGAATCAGTTGTTAACAGATTAGAACATTTAATCCACTGAATAACCTTTAACCAGATTAAGTACTGGTAAAGCAGAAATAGATATCGGTAAAGAATGTGACTTAACAAATAAACAGATAATCAATGCAAAGAAACCATACCACATAACACCATGATTTGTATGTGGAAAACCCGGAAAGTGAAAAACCACGGTGTGAAGCCTACCCACGGTCAGATAATAGTTTTGCAAAAAGTATGTGATTACAATGAGGGGCTTGCACATGCAGGAAGACCAACAACCTTGAGCAAATTGCTCATTACAAAAGAGTCTGACTGACTACAAAGGTTAAAACCACCGCAAGATGATTGGACAACAATCCAAGAGAATGAACTGCGAAAGATAGCATCTACCATGCCTGATTATAGTCCCAGTTAAGCTTAATATCAGAGGACTAAATCCTCTTCTGAATCCAATTTGATCACCAATGATCGACCAACTCCTTTGTCTGAGTGATATTACAATATTCACACATTACAATCCTTGACCATGACCTTTTCACAACCATGATACTCTACAAAGAGTTTCTACCTCTTATTTATACAAACCTTAAGGCCTAAACCAATTAGGTCAGCCACCCAAAAGATTTTACAATAAGATCAATACATAAATCCATTTTACAATGATATGCCATGTCGGCTTAAGACCAAAACAATAATAAACAATCCATAGAACATCCCAAAACATCTCGATAATACGTAGAGTACACATTAGCATGATACCGGTCCATAACCTAGATAGGTACCAGACCTATTCTGGGTCCACCACGCTAAAGCAATGTCTTCAAGTAGTTAAAGCACGATCAAAGAACTTCTTCAACATCCTGAAATCCATCTAGAAACTGCACCAACACCACTTATGCATGTTGTCAAGATTCCTCAGTGAAAGCTCTGCCAGTTAAGCCTTGAACCAATGCCAGTAAGATTTTACCAGAGTGTATGATAGCATCCGGGTAAGTGCACCAAGATGGTGAACAAAAAGGGTGTATAAGTGGCCACTTTTTTTCTTCTTCTGAAAAATAGGTAAACCTGAACTTCAAAGAGCTATTTGAAGGTCATGCACTCAAAACTAGGCATTGAAAAAAGAATAAGAATTTTAGTACTCTGAATCTAGTTTCTAAACTACTAATTTTTTTAAAAATTGGATCAAACCTTTCACGCATGAAAAATTGTTCCTGATTTTTTCAGAAAAATATAACATAGCTGTTTTTGTGCGCTGCACAAAATATATAGTTAGATTTAGTATTTTGCAAAACCCTTTGGTAGGATGATAGGTAAGTGTGAGATCTAGAATTTTTGTATTTTTTTGTAATTTTTTGTCAAGTATTTTATTTTTTATGATTTTTGGAAGTGACCGCATCCTGAAAATTTGGTACCTGTTCGTGCATTGGGCATAACTTGCATCAAAATAATAAAAAATGCAAATTTTTCTTTTTAAAAGTGTATAGAATCTTGTGTAGAACAATAATATATAATTTATTTTGAATTTGGTCAAGTATATCAAAAGTTATTAAAAACATGGTAGACATATGTCTGTGAGGACTGTCAAGGCACTGATAAAGAAAATTAAAGTTTACTATGCTAATGTTGTCCAAAAATTAAAAAATTTGTATGGTCAGAAAACTAAGAAGATGTGTGAGATTATGGTGGTAATTTTAGAGATACCCACTTCATCATTTGTAAACCTGATGACGATGAAGTCAAGAAATCATGGTGGAGGATGAAAAAATGTGTAAAGGAACAAAAAAGGGCGGAAAATGGGCTTGCAAGCCTTAGGGTCATTTTCCAACCCTCTTACCAAGCCAAAACCCACATGGGTTTTGAAGAATCAAAAGTACTATTCACAGTTCTTCATAACCCGTACGGGTTATGAAGAACTAGAAATGATTTTTTTGTTTCACAAAACCCGTACGAGTTATGAAGAACTAAAATATTTTTTTTGGTTTCACAAAACCCGTACGGGTTATGAAGACATAATAATGTATGCTTGTAAACTTAGCATTTACTACACATGTTTTAGATATACCTAGATAATATGTGTTTATGTATGTATATATGCATATCTATAGTTAAATATACATATATTTATATAGATATATGTATATATGTTTGTATACATGCATGTACCTCTTCTTTTCCTCTCTCTCTTGTCTTACTTCCCCCATCATTGTCTTTGTCTATTCTGAGCCCTAATTATCTTTCTTGAGTTCTATCTCATCTCTCTCCCCCTCATACTTTTCTATTTTTTGATTCTCACCCTTTTCTCCTTCTTGTTCTCTCTCTACCTCATGTCTCTCACCCTCTCTCTCTCTCTCTCTCACACACACACACACACACATTATCCTATCCTATTCTCACCCACTCCCCCTTCTCTCTCTTTCTCTCCTCCTCCCTCTCTCTCCCCCTTTCATTATCTTAAATCTCTCTTTCTCTCCCTCTCTCTCTCCTATACTCTCTCTCTCCCTCTCCCTCTCCCTCTCTTTATCCTATTCTCCCCATCTCCGCCCTCCCTCTCCCTTCCTCTCTCCCTCTCCCCCTCTCCTTTTCCCAATCTCCCTCTCTCTCCCTCTCCTCCTCTCCTTTCCCCAATCTCCCTCTCTCCCTCCCCCTCTCCTTCTCTCCCTCTCTCCCTCTCCTTTTCCCAATCTCCCTCTCTCCCCCTCTCTCTCTCCCCCTCTCCTTTTCCCAATCTCCCTCTCTCTCCCCTCCCTCCCTCTCTCCCTCTCCCTCCCTCTCTCCCTCTCCCCATCTCCTTTTCCCAATCTCCCTCTCTCTCCCTCTCCCCCTCTCCTTTCCCCAATCCCAATGTCCCTCTCTCTCCCTCTCCCTCCCCCTCTCCTTTTCCCAATCTCGCTCTCTCCCTCTCCCTCTCTCCCTCCCCCTCTCCTTCTCTCCCTCTCTCCCTCTCTTTTTCCCAATGTCCCTCTCTCTCCCTCTCCCTCCCCCTCTCCTTTTCCCAATCTCCCTCTCTCCCTCTCCCTCTCTCATTCCCCCTCTCCTTCTCTCCCTCTCTCCCTCTCCCCCTCTCCTTTTCCCAATCTCCCTCTCTCTCACTCCCCCCCTCTCCTTTCCCCAATCTCCCTCTCTCTCTCCTTCTCTCCCTCTCTCCCTCTCCCCCTCTCCTTTTCCCAATCTCCCTCTCTCTCCCTCTCCCCCTCTCCTTTCCCCAATCTCCCTCTCTCCCTCCCCCTCTCCTTCTCTCCCTCTCTCCCTCTCCCCCTCTCCTTTTCCCAATCTCCCTCTCTCTCCCTCTCCCCCTCTCCTTTCCCCAATTTCCCTCTCTCCCTCCCCCTCTGCTTCTCTCCCTCTCTCCCTCTCTCCCTCTCCTTTTCCCAATCTCCCTCTCTCTCCCTCTCCCCCTCTCCTTTCCCCAATCTCCCTCTCTCCCTCCCCCTCTCCTTCTCTCCCTCTCTCCCTCTCCTTTTCCCAATCTCCCTCTCTCTCCCTCTCCCTCTCCCTTCCTCTCTCCCTCCCTCTCTCCTTCTCTCCCTCCCTCTCTTCATTTCCCCCTCTCCTTTCCCCAATCTCCCTCTCTCCCTCCCCCTCTCCTTCTCTCCCTCTCTCCCTCTCTCCCTCTCCCCCTCTCCTTTTCCCAATCTCCCTCTCTCTCCCTCTCCCCCTCTCCCCCTCTCCTTTCCCCAATCTCCCTCTCTCCCTCCCCCTCTCCCTCTCCCCCTCTCTCCCTCTCCTTTTCCCAATCTCCCTCTCTCTCCCTCTCCCCCTCTCCTTTCCCCAATCTCCCTCTCTCCCTCCCCCTCTCCCTCTCTCCCTCTCTCCCTCTCCTTTTCCCAATCTCCCTCTCTCTCTCTCCCTCTCCCCCTCTCCTTTCCCCAATCTCCCTCTCTCCCTCCCCCTCTCCTTCTCTCCCTCTCTCCCTCCCCCCTTCTCCTTTTCCCAATCTCCCTCTCTCTCCATCTCCCCCTCTCCTTTTCCCAATCTCCCTCTCTCTCCCTCTTCCCCTCTCCTTTTCCCAATCTCCCTCTCTCTCCCTCTCCCCCTCTCCTTTCCCCAATCTCCCTCTCTCCCTCCCCCTCTCCTTCTCTCCCTCTCCCTATCTCTCTCTCCCTCCCTCTCTCCCTCTCCCCCTCTCCTTTTCCTAGTTCTACATAGCCCGTACAAGTAGAACTAAGGCCAAAACTTCTAGTTCTACATAACCCTTATGGGTTATGAGAAATTGTGAATGTTGACATATAGGGTTTCCATAACCCATATGGGTTATGGGAAAATCTTTATATATTTTAGTCCCAATGGCCTAAAAAACAACATTGCAAGTTGTTTGAAGGCCCCACTGCTTTTGTACATGATTTTCTGGGACAGTAACAGTCAGGTTTTCATATTCTTTTGTCACTTTTGCTTTGGAATGATTGATTTTTAAGTTATTTTATAATTGTTACTTTAGATAATAACAAAATCATGATCATTTGTTGTTTTTTTGCTTTGATTATGATTTATTTGTCTTGTATTTTGGTTTTTTTTGAAGTTATTTTATTATTGCTACTTTAGATTATAACAAAATGATGATCATTTGTTGTTTTTTTGCTATTTGATTGTGGATTGTCATCATGATGTTATGTGTAGGACAATGGGAAAGAATAATAGAGGAAAAAATGAACAAAGAGAGGCAGCAAAGGAAAGACAAAGGGAGCGTATGAAGAGATTACGTGAAGGTACGTCATCTAATGCACCCAATGAAAGTGATGAACATTCAACAATTGAAATTGATATGATTAATGCACAAAATCAAAATGATCAACATACACCAATTAAAATACATATGATGAATGCACCTAATGAATGCAATGAACATAGACCATTTGAAAATGATTTAGTGAATGCACATGTTAATGAAATTGAAGAAGATTTACCATTTGAATTTGATGTGATCAATGCACATAATGCACCTAATGAAAACGAAGAGCATGCACCAATCTTAACACCTCTTAGAATAATTCGTAGAAAACCAAAGTTCCTAATAGATATTGATGAAAATATTGTGAAGCCAATGCATGATAAAATTTCTGAAAGAACTTGTAGAAGAACGGTTAGAAGAATTTGGAATAACTATTTTGAAAACTTAAATCAAAGTGGAAGATGCCAATTAGTTGTTGAAATGATTAAAAATCTGAAATTTAGAGAGACAATGAAAATTTTGGGGTTAAGAACATCCGAAAATAATAGTGAAAGAACCATTGTGAGAAATCTTTTTGATGCATACCAAGCCATTGGTTCAAAATCACGCACTAAAGATGCTAATGTTACTCGTCGTGTCCTCACATCAACCATAATGGGAAAGGAAATGAAAAAATCTCATTTAATAAGCAAAACAAGCAAGTCATTAAGGATAATTAGAACCACATTACACTATGCCTTAGAGAGGCGAGAGAAAATTGAAGATCCTAACAATAATTCTCTTTGGGCATTCTCCGATAGACTCCCACGCAAGGACAAGGTTGTTGTTGATGCACTAAGAATGTTAATTGAGAGATTTTGGCATGACAACACAAGGGTTTCACCCAACCAAAGAGATGTTGTTAGAAGGCAAATTGGAATTAGTAATTGTGAGCAATGTCCAAAACACTATTTAGATACAACTCAAACACAATTTTATGAAAGGTTTCTTCAAAGCTTTCCTCAGATTAAAACTAGTCAAAGATTTTTTGAGATGACAAAACCATTTTATGTTAAGATTAATCATGCACGTACTACATGTTGTTGTAGGGTCCATGTTGAATTTTCCATGCATTATGATATTTATCGCTATATCTGTTGTACTTTGCACACTAACGATGTTTTGTAGGAATGTGGTCTACAAGCACCTCCTAAGTCACCGAGAGAATTTATTTCAAGTGTACTATGTAGACAAGATGACAGATGCATTTATTATAAGATGATGTGTTTGAGAGGTTTTTGTCCTACATGTGGTGGTTTGCAACAGTTGCATAGATGCCTACATCTAGATAGCACACATGAAATTAGTAAGGAACTAGTTTCTATTGGAAAATATAAGTTAGTAACATATGGTGTTAAAGATGGAAAAGAATTAAAGAGGTGTGAGTTAGTGAAAAGGGATATATGTGTAGCTGATTTTATGAAGATGTTTCAAGAGAAACTACTATATGAGTACATAGGTCACACTCATAGAGCTAGATGGTTAGATGAGCAATTCAAGTTGTGTAAGGACACTTTCCCCCTCGGCACTATTGTCTCTGTCATTGATTTTGCTGAGAATTATACACTAAAGCCGCAAAATGAAGTACAATCTATGTATTACCACTCTACACAAGTTACAATTTTTGTACACATAGCATTCATGCATGCACATGATAGCACCGAGGAGGACAGAAAGGTTATAAGAGAATATCACTTCTATATCAGTGATGATCATACACATTCCTCAGAGTTTGTGCAAGGATGCTTTACAGTCTTCTATGATAGTTTAAGGGAAAGAGATATAAGATACAACCAACACTTAATATGGTCGAACAATTGCACCGCACAATTCAAGAATGCAAGGATGTTCTACTAGTTGACTAGGATGCATGTGACAAGTGGTGTGCAACATTTTTGGAATTTCATTGAGGCAGGGCATGGAAAGGGAGAGCATGATGGTGCAGGAGCATGTGTGAAAAGAGCTCTTACCAGAGAGGAATTGAAGTACGAAGGTGGTGCAATGTTAATAGATGCAAAAACAATTGTGCAATGGTGTAGCTCTATGATGGGACCAGGTAATGCAGATAAGTCTATTGTTTCTAGATATTTTTGGTTAATAAGTGAATCTAACATTGAAAACTATCTAGATTGTTGTACACTTATTGGATCAAGTGACATTCATTCATTTATAAGTTCAAATGCAACATCACTAGCTATTTATACTAGACATATTGCATGCTTTTGCTCTTCGTGTATGCATTTTTTGTGGGATGAATGTGAATCAAAAGAGTGGGTTGACCAATGGTCTTGTAGACCTTTGCAAACCCTGATACATATCAACTTCCTAGAGCACTACAAATGAACCGGATTGAAGCATCAGTGGATTTTGACCATGTATCAGACATAGTTGAACCAGGTAACTTAGGTTGCAATGTGCTACAATTTCAAGCTTAATTTATTAGTATTAATTTTTGCTGATTTTGATATTAACTTATATCCTTGTATTAAATGCAGGTCATGTATATGCAGTTATTGCGGATGAGAACAACGAAGAAGGAATAGATTAATTTTTGTGTCGTTGTATTGAGGCCAAAAAGAAATTGACTTCTACAGTGGTTGATGGAGAGGGTATTGAGTACCCAATAGGATCCGTTGTTGTGACAGGGACATGGCTTAGAAGGTACCACGTTGTTGTGTCAAGTTGTATTGAGACCTCTTAAAATCATCTATTTAGTAGTTGTTGTATTGATTTTGGCATTATTCTTCTATAAAATGCAGGTACCCTATCAAAAATTCTAATGCCTAGTTGTTTGAGGACTTTGAGACACATAGACATATTCTTCGTTACTCAAACTTTCTTGTTGCAACAAATATTCATTTGATTAAATATCGTGGTAGACCTCTTAACAAGGATTTGTGGAAAGTTCATGAATCATACCATGAGGCAATACTTGAGACACTAAGGGTTAGAGCTGATCTAGAAGGTTCACTTGATTGATTTTGGGTCATCTAGAAGAATAATTCTACAATATGGTAGAATAATTTTGACAATTTTGTATATATCTTTTGTGAAATGTTGTAACTTCATTTTTTGGATGTTCTCTACATGCATATGAGCTATAATGTGCATATGTAGATGCCAAATTTTGTATATAAAAACATCAATAAGTTGTAATGTGCATATCTAGATGCTAAATTTTGTATAAAAAAACAACAATGAGTTGTAATGTGCATATCTAGATGCTAATTTTTGTATAAAAAAACAACAACGAGATGTAATTTGCATATTTAGATGCAAAATTTTGTAAATATAAACAGTAGTGAGCTTGATAGTTTATATAAGATGCCAAATTTTATATATGAAAGTGTCCATTAGTCAATGATGTAGCTGCCTGAAGAGTTTGTAATTCCATAGACTCCTTCAAGGATATAGGGACAGTGACATGAACCATGGGTTTAGGAGTTGTACGCCTCCTATGTTGTGGATCTACCACCCTATGGGCCCTAGGTCTATCCTGCGCAGAGCCTCTCCCTCTACCCTGAAATTGTCAGATGTCAAAGTAATTCGGCTTCTCGCCGAGGATAAACTCACAATACAACTTTCTCAAAAAATATAGAGGCACCTCCCAATTATTAAAAGGTGGTTGGTCAAAGACCATATACCACCTATCCCAAAAAGCATCTTTCAACCTAGCATGAACACACCAATGTATAGGAAACCAAGTTGTATTTAGTTCTAGGTTGTTATTGGTAACAGGATCGATGAAAAGAGCACATATGTCAGTTTTAACTATGCCCTTTTTCTTCACTTGATCATATGACAACCCATCCGCATAAAATGTTCGACATCTATCCCTCCATGAACCCCATTTCGTAACCTCCCTAGATACCTCATTTGCACTATTAGCCATTGTTTCTAGTGTTCTGGCAAGGGTTGAGTGGTGCTCAAGCTTAGAGGTCCTCAACCTATTCACCAATATAGAAATTTGGGCACTATTTTGTGTAAGGCGATTGATGAGATCCTCTTGTGTGGCATCTACATGATCTAATGGAGGATGTGGAGGGTTTTGAGGTGGTGGTGGTTGTTGAGGAGCAACATTTTCAGGATTTTGAGGGTTTTCTTGTTGCTCTTGTGCAATGTTAACAGGGTTTTCTTGTGTTGCTTGTGCAGGAGGAGGTCTTTGTTGTCTATTTCATTTTTGGGGATTGCTTGAAGAATCTGACATCAAATTAAATAAAACAAAACTTAAGTCAATTAAAAAACCTTAATTTAATTAAAATGCAAAGAAAAATAATCAAACAAATCAAATCTTGTTCGATGGGGTGCCATTGTTGAAAATTGCTTTTGATGATGGGAAAATAAAAAATTGTTGCAAACCCGTGCGGGTTCGATGCTTTTTTTGGTTTCTCCTTGCTGTTGTTCCACGGGTTTTGGCGTTGAAAATGGCCAAAACCCGTGGCCTAAACAAAAGAAATAGGTTTCTCAAACTTTAAATTTTTTTATTTAAAAAAAATGTTCCTCAAAACCCGGACGGGTTTTGAGGAACTTTTGGTTTTTTTAATTGTTTTTTCTCTATGCTTGGTAGCGCGTTTTTGAAATTTTAGAACCCGTACGGGTTATGAAAATTTTTGTTTTTTTTGGTATGTGGCCACTTTTCTATTCACCATCTTGGTGCACTTACCCATCTGATTACCAAGTCAATACCATCTGACCAAGACATGCTCCAGAAGCACGTACCACATGTAACCAAACATATTCCATAGATCCAAACATACCAGAAGTGTCCAACAGATAGTCTCTTCTGCCGGTAACACTAGATCCTCTACCGGTAACTAACCATAACAACTAGTGTTGACATCAATGACAAAACATCAATGCAATACATAATCAATTCATCCATAATGCCAACACTTTAGGCTTTGGTTCAACTTCAACCTACTCATGTGATTTTAGTTCATCATTTGTTCAATATACTTGACCATTCCATTATTCCTTTTTGTGCACAATGATGGGCCCTCTTTTAAGGATTCCCTCTCGCTTGTTATTTTGAGGACTTGACTGATAAGTTTTAATCAATTGTTATATGGAGGCAAAAAAGGTCTTGCTAAATCTCTCCTAGAGTCATGGGTGCGTGTTTGAACATATTTGGGTCTAGTATTGCCTAAGAGGCACTTTGGGGGTCTATGCTATTTCTTTTTTGACTATTGATGTGTGTAGTAGTTTGTTTACAATTGTATCTCATTACAATTCACCTTTGTTGGGTTGTATGGTTTGTCTCATATCTCATGTCATTTTTTCTACATCTAGTTGGTTCTTTTGTACAATAGTTCATGCACTTCCAATCCCATTATAATCAATATAAAAAGCAACCAATTCCACAAATAAAAAAAAATATACATTAGTTCGTTCAGAACAACTAAAATGGTTTGCAATGTTAATTTGAATTTTTTGCCAATTTAGGGGACAATACTCAAAGAAGATTTGGTTGTATTGTAAACACATAATAAACTATGTGAAAGCTTCATTTCATTCAATTTATGTAAAAACCATACAATTTTGGGTAAACTTGTTGTAGAGATGTATGCCCTTCAATCTATCCAATTTGGGCAAACTTGTTGTAGAGATGTATGCCCAAGTCCATTTAATTTAGACAAAACTCATGAGAGAGATGTATGCCCATGGACTTCATGAGAGATGATACAAATTGAAAAACGCAAGAAACGAGATGTATGTCACAGCTCGACAAAGTCGGCTTAAGAGATGTATACATACAACTTTATCTATTACCTTTGATTTGAGACCATTTATAGTTTTTCCTAAAGGAACTGAAGAATCACCACATCCATGTCCTCTTTTAGAAGTTGAATAGACAACCTAACTGAAAGGTTATTACATTTGAATGAAGACTTAAAAAAAACAAAAAATCACTAAAGATTAATATATTTCATTTGCCTAGATACTCTGACTTATTTCTGACCTATTTCATTTTCTTATTTCAGAAACTGCAAGTATGTCGAGACGGGAATCTCTATGGTGATACCTTGCGATTGTGATGGAACAAATTCTGCTGAGCTTTATTTCATACAGATGGAGTTTATTTCACACCCGGTCTGTGGAACTTTGAATAGTTGATGACTTTCAGAATTCTATTCGTGTCTAAGTTGAATGTTATGTTGATCTGCGAGATGCCATGAGAATCGACTGGGATGCCGCTCAACTCAAATTTTTCCAACAAAATTGTGCTCTTAGAAAACAGTCCTGACGCCTCTAGCTATCTCGATACCGAGACGTAGAACAATAATAGGTTCTCTGATGGAGATGCCTTGTAATTGTAGATAAACTAAATTTGGTTGAGCTTTGCTTCATATAAATGGAAGTCGATAATAATTCTGGCACGCAACTTTAACGTTTAGGTGAGTATCTGTCTAGGGATCGAGCTTGTCTAAGAGAGATGAGTTCTTGTGAAAGGATCATTGAGGCTTTTATCAACATAGTGTGAGAAGATTTTTGATGGGAGCATCACTGTGGGCGTTAGTCTTTTGTGCAATCTATGTGTGATGAGTAGGAATAAATGCAAATTGCAAAGGCTTCGAACATATTGTGCGGTCTTATTGATGTTATCAATGGAAACGGTGATAAGGAACTTGGAGAGAAATGTATTGGCATTCTAGATACCATGTCTTTCGTCCATTGTGAAGTTCTTTGTCGATCGTCATGAAGAGATTGCTTGTGTTTCTGTGAGTGCCGATGAGCATGCAGTGGGAATTATTTGGCAGATTTGCTTCAAATTGTGAGAAGAAAATGGGTTTTGCAGTAGCTAGGGAGTGAAAGCCGAAAATGTAGGAGTATGGCTCCAGATGGATCAAATTATGTGGGACATGTTGAGGAGCCAACAATGTTATCACCAGTGCATTCTCCATACTTGCAGATTCAAACCCTTTGCTTATTTCAGATGATCGAAACACAAAAGAAGTTCATCAAACATAAATATAAACTGTTTCTTCTCTTTGTTGTAGTGTTGTCGCTTCAAATTTCATCGAGAAGGTTACCATTGTGGTGTAATATGGAACCCCGTTTGTGGTTTTTTTAAAGTTTTTGATTAGTTTTTCAATATAATCGATAACAATAATAGTACAGATAAAGAGATAATAATGCAACACTTTTTAATTCAAAAAATTATTAATATTCAAAAAATTATTAATATTCAGAAATAATATAACTGAAAATTTCAGATTTGATTTTTAATCTAGAAATATATTTTTTCTCAAAAATAACAACCCAGTTCATAAAAATGTACTACATATCTAAAAAATGCAACAATGTTTTTGTTTGAGCTGCTCACAAAATTCATCATAAAATCACTTCAAAATTAATGCCAACTCTGAACAATTTGCTCCAAAGGCAATGGTGAAGGTATGCAAGGAAATGCAATCCAAAACACCCCAAAATAACAAGTGTAATCTCATCAAAATCCTAGATGCCCATCAAAAGAGTGTATGGCCAGCAAGGGGGGAATACAATGAACAAAATAGAAAATAAACCCTCCTCAATCTTCTCCAAAATTATTCTTTTAAATGTGATATTCAATAAGCTTTGCAAATCTGAAAATGTAGACTCTAATATGCTCAAATGTGTCCTCTCAATGAAATTACCGAATTATTCTCCAAATTGTATCTCTCAACAACGTGAAGAATGTTGTGTGCAAGGGTTTCTGTCGTCACAAACCAAAGAGAAGAAGCAATCTCCCCAAATTAGAAGCAATATCAAAATCAATACTCAATATCTCCCCAAATAAGAGCCCCGATCCTCCTATATTTTTTTTGGCTACTTTTTGGAAATCACTCACCTCCTCCCGCCCCCTCACCCCTCGGCCTCTCTCCACCTCCCTTTTTTTTTTGCTATTTTTTGGGCAATGCTTTTATTGAATATAAATCACTTCCCTTTTTAATCTCCCGATGTAGCATTAAATAATAAAGGCCCATGCATTAAAATTAATCACCTTTGATTTAAGAAATGACCTTTATAGTCATTTTATTAAATAAATTAAGTTTTTCTGGAAGTAGAAGCATAAACCTAGAAGATAATATTACTGTATAAATTAGTTTCAAAGAAATAATAAAGAGAATAAAATGGAATAATAGAACAACCCATAAGAATCTGATTTACGTGGTAAAACCTTGACAAAACATCATGGAAACATCCACGGGGCAAGGGTATTAGTTTTCTTATTACTTGGAGAAAACTATTACAACCATCATAGCTAGCTACCATTTTGAGGTTCTACTATCACTTTTACAATCTGAATTTACAATTCACAACATCCTAACAATTGCTCTTGCAATCTACAATTCATATTATAACATTTCCTTCAAGACAAAAAATATATATAGAATATCTCTAAATTAGAATGAACATGCAACATAGAAATAACATCCTTGATTCTATTAAAGAAATCAAGAAAATTTCCACAAGGTCTCCTTAATTCCATAAAAAAATTTAGGAATCTGCTCATAAGGAAAAACTGTTATTCTAAAAGGTAAGATTAAATAAAAAATTTCTATTATCTTTTTTTGTTGCCATCAACCAATAATTGTTGTCATTGTGTGAGGTGAAAAATGATGATGATAAACTATTGCAAAACCTCAAAGATTCAACCACAAATAATCTTAGTTCTACAAATAAACATTCACCATACACCAGTGAAGATACCTAAGATCATGTAAATCAACAAAATGAAAGAATATTACCATTCACATGCCAAGTAGGGTTTCAATCTCCATTGATCTTGCTTGATGCATATTTGCTCTCATATTTTGTATGTGCACAAGAGCTCAACAAAGAACGGATTGTGGTTGTGATGTCGCTTCATCGCAAGAAGGATTAATTGCATACAGTACTGATCATAATATTGATTAGGGTTGATAATGATGAGAGAATCCTCTTATATATAAGACACTTTAGAAAATGGAGGGATAAGAATAAGAGATGAAAAGATAAATGGTGGGCTAGGATTAAAGGGTAGGTAGAGGAAATAATAAAATATGAAGGGGGTTGGTAGAGGAAAATTAAGAGATAAATGACATGTGTGATAGAAGGGAAAAACTAATGAATGAATGAATGAATTAAATATTTATTTAATTAAATAAAGATTTATTTAATTAATAGAGGAAGTGGGACCAATTAAATAAATAAAATATTTATTTAATTTAGAAAAAAGATAATTTAAATAAATAAAATATTTATTTAAATAAGGAAAGGCTAGAAAAGGATAAATGAATTAATTAAATAAATAAGAATTTATTTAATTAATAGAAGACCCAGGATAAAATAATTAAATAAATAAAATATTTATTTAATTAAACAAGATAATTTTAGGTGTCCACAATCATTATCCAACAATCTCCACCTTGACAAAAATTTACCTGATACATGTTCATGCGCAACCAAGATGTAGGCTCCTTGAACTTCCTAGTGAAATCTCAACACATGTCTCTAATCGCAAGAGAACTCCAAGCCTCACTTAAATCTCCATGTATCCATGAGCACATGTAACTGAACAATCCATGCTAAGCTCCAAATGCAACACCACACTTTCATGAAGCTCCCAAGCAAATGACCGATGCGTTCAACACCAAGAGAACCTCAAACCACGATCTCCAAACATGATCAACTGTCAATATTCCAACCACAGAATCAATAATCTAACCATGACATCATGATCTAACATCTCCTCAAATGAAGATCGACAAACCGCCAACTTTTAGAAATAGGAAAACTACAAAACCTATCAAGTTGTTTAGGAGCATTTGGGCTATACCAACTCCACAACTAACATGCAACCAAAGGCTAATCATCTCGTTCTTTCATGTAACCATGGTTAAAGCCATGAACCCATCAAAAGCACCCCATTATGCTCCATAAGACTACTATTGTTTTCTCTCTGACAATATTGGAAAGAACCAATTCCAGATCTTCCCAGTCTTCATTAGTCACATCTATAGAGTTCTTTGACTTTTCTACCAATGCCTTCTACAATCCATGTTGCACTAACAAATCATGCATCTTAAGCTTCTGCAGCTCAAAGTTATTCTTTCTCTTAAATTTCTCCACCGCAAACCTTGCATTCAAAACCTTTGCCATTTGATGTTGCAATCTTAACACAAAATCCTAATATAGTTGCTGCAAAAATAATCGCTCTGATACTACTAGTTGTGGAAGCAGAAGCATAAAACTAGAAGATCAAATATTATAGCACAAATTAGTTGCAAAGAAATAATAAAGAGAATAAAATAAAATAATAGAACAACACATAAGAAGCTTATTTACATGGTAAAACCTTGACAAAATATCAAGGAAACATCCACGGGGCAAAGGTATCAATATTTTTATTGCTCAAAGAAAAAAATTATAAAATCCATAGCTAGCTACCACTATTAGGTGCTGCTATCACTTCTGGCAATCTAAATTTTCAATTCACTACAACATCTTAACAATTTCTCTTTCCATCTACAATCTACACCAATTGCTCTTGCAATCTACAATTCATATTACAACATTGCCTTCAAGACAACAAAGATATATAGAATATCTCTAAATTAGAAGATCAACATCCAACATAGAAATAACCTCCTTAATTCGATTAAAGAAATTAGGAAAATTTCCACACGGTCTCATTAATACCATGAAAGAAATTAAGAACTTGGTCACAAGGAAAAATTGTTATTCTAAAAGGTAAGACTAAATTAAAAAATTTTATTGTCTTCTTTTGTTGCCATTAACCAACAATTGTCATTATCCAACAATCTCCACCTTGACAATAATTTACCTGATACAATTGTTCAACATGACCCTATACAAGGTCAATACCCTTGTTTTCCTTCTTTTGCCACCTTTGGATTGTTTGTATAAGGGGCCAACATTATAGTTTTGCTGGTTATTTTAATTAAAAACAATTTACCTAATACGTCCTATTCATGCCCAACCAAGGTGTAGGCTTCTTGGACTTCCTACTAAAATCTCAACACATGTCTCTAATCACAAGAGAAGTCCAAGACTCGCCTAAATTTCCATGTATCCATGAGCACATGTAACCAATCAATCCAAGCTAAGCTCCAAATGCAACACCACACTCTCATGAAGCTCCCAAGCAAATGACCAATTTACTTAGCATAAAGAGAAACTCAATCCACAATCTCCAAACATGATCAACTATCAAAATTTCAACCATAAAATCAAGAATCTAACTATGACATCATGATTTATGGCATCATGGGATCCTAGACCAACCACTTAGCCAAGGCTATGGCATCTTATCAAGTCCTTTCCCTTGCTAAATCTTTGGGATTTAATAAAGTTTGGCTTGAGGGAGATTCTAATAACATTGTTAAATGCCTAAAGGGTCTATCCTCCCCATCATGGACCATTAAAAACATCATATCTCAAGCCAAGGAGATAATTAAGTCTTTTGAATAGTGTGTTATATCTCATAATTATAGAGAAACCAATACTATGGCTGATTGGGCTGCCAACCTGGCTGTCCATGCTGATCATATGATGAGCTAGAGTGGTGAGTTGGATCTTCCTCATGAGGCTCGTGCCATCCTCATTTATGACATAGTGCATGGAAATAAGGGAGTGATAAGGGGTGATGACAACACACTTATCAATGAAAGTGGTCATAATGAATCGGATCGAAGATTGAGCTGGCGTTTAATGTGGACAAGACTCCGCACACTTTCTGGGTGCCCATTTCTATTTTGAAGACTTCCCTGCTATGCACATTGATCTTTGTTTTTTCCTTGTTCGGCATTGTGAAGGAAGGGAAAAATCTGTTAGTTGATGCTATGGGAGGTAACAAGGAAAGAATTGAGCCGCTCTCCTGTGATGAATGGAAAGATAAGCCGAAAAATGGACTATATTTGAGACAGCTAAGATGACAGGGTATATGGAGAGAATTGCTGGGAAAAACCCTACCATTACCAAAATTTTCAAGAAGAAATGGAAGGAAGGAAAAATTACCATAGGTGGAAGAAAGGTTGAAATTGATGAAGGGATGATCGTGGAAGTCACTGGCATGCCGATGGAAGGAAAAAATTTTAACAGAGACAAACAGCTCATAGAGGCAGCTATCAAGCAATTCTCGAAGGAAGAGTCTGAGAAAACCAAGTTGGTGAAATCCAACAAGCCTACTACTCGCTGAAGGTGATTAAGAAGGTATGTAGATGGGTTCTGTTTGCTGTCATGCAATATGTTACTCTTGATGGTAGATACTCTCGTGTCCATGGTTATCACTTTGTGCTCCTGAATAATTTTTTCCATAAATATTTGGTGTCCATACCCTTCTACCTGTTTAACTCCCTTAACACTAGCATTAAGGATTTAGGGTAAATCCGGATAGCAACCCTCCCATGCATGAAGGGTTAATGTTGCTTTTATACGACCATGTCAAGGCCTCCTTTGTGCAACATTCTATCATTGAGCTTTCGGATTTGGAAGATGAGTCTGAGAACTTAGATGAAAGTGAAGATGAGGGATCTGATACTGAGTGGGAAGATGATTGTGATAGGGTTACCTCTCCTAAAGGTTCTGATAAGGGGAAGGATAAAGATATGGCTTCCAAGCTCAAAAAAAAGAAAGCTGGAAAAGGGGTTAAAGGAAATAGGAGTAAGATTTAGGGGAGGACAACTGGTTTGAAGATGATGATGAGGATGATGAGGGGATGGAGACTGATAGTGATTCTGTTACTCCACCACCTAAGAAGAAAAATAAGTGGAGCCCTGCCATCACTGAAATCAACCCAGAGAAAGGGAATGATACCCTAAATGTCCATTCCACTCCTCCAGACCCTAATAAAAGGATAGGTGATGTCGAAGAAGAAGGGAAGACAGTGAGGGAAGGTGATACTCTTCCTCCCAATGATAACACTACTGATGCTAATGTGGAGACCCTGGATAATACTGCTCCTAAGTTCAACATAAAGAATAAAAATTCTCCTATTACCATGCTGCATACCGTGAAGAGAGGGATGATGGAGTTCTACAAGGTTATTGAATGGGTGTATTCAGAGATGGATAGTTTGAAGAACAAGCAGGAGGAATAATCTAGGAAAGTGGAAACCTTAGAAGCTGTCGGGACAGGTAAGCTCAGTACCCTGCCTAACTACCTGAATGAATTGACTAAATGCATCAACGATGTGGAGGCTATCACTGGTGCATATGGCTCTCAATTTAAGGTTGTGGAGGCTAGATTCAATGATTTGGAGAAGAGGGTACTCAATCATGAGAATACCCTGAAGAAAATTGGAGAACAAAGCCAAAAAATTCTGAGAGCCTTTGTCGATAGCTTCACTGTGATGATCAACAAACTGGAATAGATCCATTAGGAAAAGAACACAATTGATATAATAGAGGATAAGGTTCCGACTCTTGAAGGGGGAGCTACTAGTCACAGTAAAATAACTTGGGCAAGTACGAGGAAGATGACCCAGCAAGCCAAGGAGCTAGAGGATCTGAAGAGTGTTGTTGCCTCTATGGTCGAGCTGGAGCAAGAAGCTGCGGAGCTTATCAAAAACTTTTCTTAGGTCTGTTGCTCGTGGATGTCCCTTAGGTGCTTATGGGTTGTCCTTTTGTTTCTTTTAATTTTTTGCTGGCCTTTTGTCTTTGCCAGCTGTCTCTTTTTTGTGTTTTGCTCTATCTAGTTGGACTTTAATGTTTTATCCTTTTTATATCTTTCTGTAAAGGGTTTTAGGACCCCTTCAAAACCTGCTTTTCACTTAATCAAAAACATCTCCTTAAATGAAGATTGACAAACCTATAGCTTTTAGAAATAAGAAAACTGTAAAACCTATCAAGTTGTCTAGGAGCATTTAAGCTATACCAAATCCACAACACACATGCAACCAAAGGCTAATCATCTCATGCTTTCATGGAGGCATGGGTTAAAACCATGAACCCACTAGAAACACTCTATTTTGCTCCATAAGATTGTTGTTGTTTTCTATTCTATAATATTGCAAAGAACTAATGCTAGATCTTTCTAGTCTTCATAAGACACATCTACAGGGTTCTTTGCCTTTCCTACCAAATCCTTCTACAATCCTTACTGCACTAACAAATCATACATCCTAAGCTTCCACAATGCAAAGTTATTCTTTTCATTAAATATCTCCACCCGAATCTTGCATTCAAAACCTTTTCCATTTGATGTTGCAATCTCAACACCAAATCTGAATATAGTTGCTAAAAAATAATCACTATGATACCATTTGTTGTGGAAGCGAAAGCATAAACCCAGAAGGTCAAATATTTCAACACAAATTAGTTGCAAAAAAATAATAAAGAGAATAAAATGGAATAATAGAACAACACACAAGAAGTTGATTTATGTGGTAAAATCTTGACAAAACATCAACAAAAAAACCAACGGGCAAGGGTATCATTATTCTTATTGCTCAAAGAAAATAATTTCAAACTCCATAGCTAGCTACCACTATTAGGCATTGCTATCACTTTTGCAATCTGAATTTGGAATTCGCAACATCTTAACAATTCCTCTTTCAATCTACAATCCGCATCAGTTTCTCTTGCAATCTACAATTCATATTACAACATTTCCTTCAATACAATAAATATATATAGATTATATCTCTAAATTAGAATCAACATACAACATAGAAATTTAACCTCCTTAATTCCATTAAAGAAATTAGGAACATTTCCACATGGTCTCCTTAATTCCATAAAAGAAATTAGGAACTTTCTCACAAGCAAAAACTGCTATTCTAAAAGGTACGACTAAATTAGATATTTCTATTATCTTCTTTTATTTCCATTAACCAACAATTGTTGTCATTATCCAACAAAAGTTAAATATTAACTCATAACTTATCCTAATTTAATCGAAGCCCATGGAATATATTAAAATTTGGGATGATCATCAAAACTGAACCCACCGACAATACTAAAAATAATAAGCATGCCAACTGATTTTGTCGGTGCCCATGAATGACTTCTATAACTAGTAAGTATGGGAAAATTAACCCAAAAAGGCTCTAGAAAAGAGCGTTACACTCATCCAACTATCAAATATGAAATCACACCTAATATTGCCTCTAAGATTCCCTAACCCTAATCATTAGCCTATAGGAATCAACTAAATAGGCTAAAAACTCCACCATGTTGAATTGGCTTAGGAAGGAGACGTTACATATTGCTATGGCCGTGCTACTTCTACTTCCACCTGAACCTCGTGGCCACCTTCGTCGACTATCTCCATAGATGGAAAATGAAGTGCTATAGAAGTAAACCAACTATCTCGCTTGGGTATGCATTTTGTAAATAAAGCATCTATTCTATGACAAATTCTAGAAAAATTAAAATTGACGAATAATGAATGTTGTTGTAATGAATGTTGAGATAAAATAAAATAAAATAGTTCTATTGATTCTTGAAATTTCATGTAGACATATAGTAAAGAACCTCATACACCTATTGATTGGTTCTTACTTTCATTTGTTGTGCCACATGCACTTAAGATTCTGACAAAAAGCTACCATTGAGTTGATTATGGTTGGAGTGTTGAGTTTGCGGAGAACAGGATGATAGTTGTAAATTCTATTCAAGTTGTTGTGGATGATCCCTCATTATTGAAATCGGCCTGCTCTGATACCATTGATTAGAATTATTTTACCTATTTAGGGGACAATACTGAAAGAAAAATTGGTGGTATTGCAAACACATAATAAACCATGTAAAAGCTTCATTTCATTCAATATATGTAAAAACCATACCATATGTGCAATTTTGGGCAAATTCGTGAAAGAGATGTATGCCCTTGAATCTATCCAATTTGGGAAAGCTTGTGGTAGAGATGTATACCCAAGTCCATACAAGTTAGGAAAACTCACGAGGGAGATGTATCCCTTTGGATTCCATTAGAGATGATACAAATAAGCAAACCTGACAAATGAGATGTATGTCACAACTTGACAAATTCATCCTAAGAGATGTATGCTAACAACTTTGTCTATTGGATTTGACTTGAGCCCATTTATACATGTTTGAAAGGAGCTGAAGAGTCACCACATTCATGTCCTCTTTAGAAGTCGAATGGACAACCTAAACTAAAAGGTTATTACATTTGAATCAGGACAAAATTTGACCAAAGATTAATATATTTCATTTAACAAGATATTCAGACTTATTTGTGATCAAATGTTTAAATTTGAAATTTCAATCTTAAAAAGTGAATGTTTAGATATGAGTGAGGAAGTGCCTTAGTAAGTTTGCACTTGTAGATGTGACCTAGTGCGGTGAATAATGTATGTGAAAATTAGGAAATGAAAGTCTCGCTCGATCAATGATGATTGTGATCAAGATGCATGATGCTATGGGCCAAACTTATGCAAGAATATACCACTTGTAAATTAATTATTACATTTTTGATAGTCTTAATAAAAGTGGACTGAAAATAGAAGGGAGAAAGGGATGGATATGTGATTCTTATTATTATATTTTTATCCCATTTTGATGTGCAAACAAAGTAAAATAAACAGTCAACATGCAAATTTAATATTTTTAGATACTAACAAGATACTAGGTCTATTTAAAATAATAAATCACATTTCAATTCTTCTTGTAATGGATGCTGCATTAGAAATCTATTGAACAAAATAAAAGCATTAAATAGAAATTAATACACATCTTCAAGTAGGTATTAACTACCACTTGTTTAAAAATGAACTAAACTAGAAAATGTAGTAGCGAAGATAAGGATAAGAGATTCCGCTTGTTATAGAAAAGTGTTGTAGGTTTAGTGCTATAAATGTAATTAATTATGTAGAAGTTCTTTGCCTTTATATGGTGATGAAACTCTATCCAATACTAGAAAGTGATCATATTTTTCATAGTTGTATTACTATGATTAAACTCATAAAGAATATTAGCAATAAGGTACATCTTTTTAATTATTTTCAAATAAAGGATGTAAGGAATTAGCGGCAATGGAAAATGATTTTCTAAATCATAATATTCATATAATAAAAAATATATCATTGCATATGACACATCGAGCATGTAATAAATTTTTAAGAGTACCACATTAAAAATGTAACACTAATCATGTATGTAATAAATGTCTATAGATAATATTGTGTGTAATCACATAAATATGAGATAATCATGAATGAAAATATCAAAATGCTGCCACAAGACATGAAAATGATAGGACGAGGATAAGCACACACAAAAGATAAGCATCATGTGAATATAAAGAAAAACATAAAAGATATAGGCATGGAAAGGGTCATAACCATAATATGGCTATCCTATAGAATAAATAGTCAATTGTAATTGTAGTGTAATTGTTAGTGTTTTGGTCAATGTTTGAACATAACCATTATTTGTGTCGACCAACAACTTAACCATTTAGTCTACACCCTAGGGTACATAAATGCATAATATTAACTAGATCTTTAATTAATTTGTTTTCTCTTGACTCAAGTATTAATTGGAAACATAATAATGAAGGGTTCCAATTAATTATGATAAAATCTATCATATAGTTCTTTGTTAATGTTTGTGATTTCTAAGATTAGCATGAAAGGCCAAGTCACCAAGCATAAAATATCTATAATTAATCTTTATTATGATATTTGACTATCTTTATTTTGCTCAAAGATTATCTAATGGATCAACTCTTCCTTCATTTAAGTATTTTAAATTCTTGTAATTTGAGTTCTATATATATTGTAATAGCCTATACCACACACCTAGAACATTAGCCGAGAAAATAAATTTTGTTGTTCTAGAAATAGCCACATAAGAATGACTTCACCATTTATGATATGACATTGACATGTCAAACTGCATGATAAAACACACACAGTGTCAGTTGATGAAGGCCAATGTGATAATCAGATAAATGGAGAATTAATAACTGGGAAAAGATGCAAACTTAACTGTACTGCTGTAGACAGCCAGAAAACTATGTGAACTCGCAAAACAGAACTGCAAATATTACATTATCTCCACTAATCATCATGAGATCGGAACCACAAAAATATCGAGACTTAAAATTGTTTTTTTTTCTTTAATTATAATTCCATGTAATTGTAAATACTAAATACCATCTTATTCAATATTTTTTGATGGATATGGAAATTGGAAGTTTTGATTTTAATATTTTAATGGATAAGCTTTCTTTTGGTAATTGCAATATTTTTAGTAGCTCCAAGACTGATAGGTACGTTAGCATGGATATTCTACTTGTTAGGTAGAGGCAACCCTTTAAGTAAAGCTCTGAACAAAGCGAGTGCCTCTGATGGAGAAGTGTATGGAACAGTATGTGATGCTCCCCGTACAGTTGCATAGCTGAGAATGGTCTGGTTTTTGCCATTTACTGGTCTCCCATATGCTTCAGTCCATCCTGCAACCTGCTTCAATCAATGAAGTTTTGAGTATATTTCATATTTATAGGTGAAGGAAGATTTATTTCTTCGTTAATCATCTAAGTAGTGCTGATGTAGCTCACCTGTTTTTGATCATACCATGGACTGTATCTTAGGAGTTTGAATAGTTTCAATTCCTTAGCCAGATTGTCAACAATGTGTTCTAGTGCTTGTCAGTGGCACCACTGCATCTTGGTCTCCACTGTAAAACCAATAGTTTTTTTAATAAATACAAATATTAAAATTTCTACAATATTGCAGGCATTGATGAATAATCTCACCTGAATAGAAAAATTGGAAGACCACCCTCTAGAAGCTTAGCAAGCACTGGCTTTATGTCATTGGCCATGTTGTTTTCTTGATAGAAAAGTGGCCTGATATTTAAAATGATGTTAATCAATATGGATTTCTTGATTAGGAGTATAAAACATAATAGATAGTGTATGCAAATAGTTTTGAGACATGATAAACTGTTCATTGGGCTTTCTATCATGAAATGGAATTTACTTTGAGGTGTCTTGAAAAATCGATTGTCATCTTGTATAAACTAGGCAAAAATACTAATACAATAAATTTTTTTTAAACACAAGTACCATGGTTACAAGAGCATAAGCAATGTGATGGAGTCATCCATTACACAGTGAGCTAGTTAAGAGTACAAATCATCTTAATGTACGGTGTAGTCTTTGACCGCAAGCAGACAAGTAATAGATAAATGAGCATCTGAATGCATGCCATGTTATAAGTTCTTTCATGGGCTACTTTCTATTTCTTGAGTGCCATAGAGGCACCCACTTCACCATTGTTTAGGCCATTTTCAGTATCAATTTTCCTTGAATCGGGAAGACATGCTATCTATCACAAGGCATTAATACAATCACAAAACCTGTTAGATTAAATTTGACAGCCATGTATAATTCTGTGGTTTGTGTGAAATCCAAACAGACTGAAATGTTTAGAGACTTCTAATGACCAAAATCCAGGTATATTTTAAATATAAATTTTTTATTATTTTACAAATAATAATATTAGTCATTACAATTATTAAATCAAAAGGATTTTA
Organism: Cryptomeria japonica; assembly: GCF_030272615.1. Classification (NCBI taxonomy): domain Eukaryota; kingdom Viridiplantae; phylum Streptophyta; class Pinopsida; order Cupressales; family Cupressaceae; genus Cryptomeria; species Cryptomeria japonica. The sequence continues at coordinate 717,631,104 of NC_081412.1, forward strand.
GAATAGCATCACAAAACCATAGTACAGTTGATACATATTTGAAAACAAATTAAAACTATAAAATAACTCTTTATGTAAATGAAATAGCTCTTCAAATAAAACTGAAGTAATCAATATAAATGTACAGTAAATAAAATGATTCTTAAATAGTTGTAAAAGTGTTAAGTAAAATGATTCTTAAATAACAAGAAGATTGTATGGTAAATAAAATAATTCAAGATTGATTTAAGTGTTTTTTACTAGATGTATTCAAGATATCTATACTACCTTAATATAATATAATTATATAAATTAACAAATAATTTATATTTATATAAGTAATAAATTATATTAATAATATTATTTTGAGATACCTTCACATCCATATGTTTGTATGTATGTATATATACATATTGAAACTATAAAATAGTTCTCAAATAAAATAGAAGGCACCACTATAAATAAAATAAAATAATTTAAAATTGATACAAACATCTTTTAATAATTGTAATATTTATAAAAACTTAATATAATATATTTAGAAAGAAGAGATCCAAAAAACCCTTTAGTCCACCAGTCACAAGAGGCTTGGCGACTAAGCGTAGTCTTCAGAAGACCTTTTTGGCAAGTAAGGTTTCTCCGGTTTCTTTGGAAATCTCGAGGGGAGCAGATGCCTCCCCTTAGGGCCAATCAAGATTTTATCCTGGAATGTTAGGGGCTTAAATGCCCCTAACAAGCGATGCTTGATTAAGTCACAATTGGACTTAATGAAGTGTGATGTGTTCATGATTCGAGAAACTAAGTTAAATCTCTCTTCGGTTGATAGGTTATTCTCTTCTTGGAAAGCATGGAATTTTTGTGCTTCTCCCTCTTCAGGTGCTTCTGGGGGTCTTGTGATTCTTTGGAAAGATTATAGTGTTCATTTCTCATTAATTGCTTCTTCATCCAATGAGATGCTTGGTCTGGTCAAAAGTAGGATATCTAACTTAAAATTTTGGCTCTTTAATGTTTATGGGCCGTCTGGGGTTTTAGAAAAAAGAAATTTTTGGGAATTTTTGGCTTCCCTTGCTGCCCCGTTGCGCAATGTTTTTCTAATTTTTGGGGGGGATTTTAATGCAATTACTAGTTTGAATGAAAAGGCTGGGGGAATCATCCCGAACAAGCATCCTATGCCAGATTTTTGCTTCTTCATTCAGTCTTTAAATTTGGTTGATTGTAAACCACTTAATGGGACATTTACATGGACCAACATGCGTAGGGATTTTTGCCGAATTGCTGAGAGATTGGATCATTTTCTGGTTTCAGAAAACTGGTTTAGTTCAGGACAGGACTTTGTTTCCTCAGTTCTCCCCTTTACTGGCTCTGATCATCTTCCTATTTAGTTTACTATTTTTGAGGACAGGGCTCCTCGGAAATTACCTTTTAAGTTTGAGCCAATGTGGTTTCGAGATCAATCTTTCCTACCTTCATTAAAGAAATGGTGGTGTTTTGCTCCATTCTTTCCTGGATCCCGAATGTTTCAGCTTGTTAAGAAGATGGGTTTCTTAAAACATAAGATTAAGGTGTGGAATGTATTGCATTTCAAGAACATTTTCGAGGAAAAGGCTACGATTCAGGAAGAAATTGAATAAATTATTAAGACCATTATGGCTTTAGGAATGTACTCTCTTTTGTATGATAGGTTGAAGTTGTTCAACTTTCAACTTTCTGAGACTTTGGCTAGGGAAGAATCTTATTGGAGGTAGAAGTCTAGAGATCTTTGGCTTTCTGATGGGGATAGAAATATTAATTTTTTCCATTCCTCGACCAAGCTCAAGAGGCAGCGTAATCGAACTTCCTGCATTACTAACTCTAATGGAAACAATTTGGTAGATGAGGAAGACATTGCTTCCGAAGCTGTTAGGTTCTTTAAGTCACTTCTTACAGCGGATCCAGTTGCATTAGATAATGAGATTGTGCAATCGATCCCCTCTTTAGTTTCTCAAGAAGATAATAAGAAGCTTATGGCTCCCTTTACTCTAGCTGAACTGAAAGAGATAGTCTTCTCCATGCATCCAGAGAAGGCCTCGGGTCCGGATGGGTTTACGACACTATTCTTTCAAAAGTGTTGGGAGTTTATAGGGAATGACGTATTGATAGCCTTGGAGGAATCTAGAAGAAATAGGTCTATTCTTAGAGAGATTAATACTACTCTTATTGCTATCATTCTGAAGGTGGATAATCCTACTTCGTTCTTGTATTTTCGTTCGATTGCCTTGTGTACTACTTTATATAAAATCTTTACTAAGGCAATTTTGGTTAGGCTATCTAGGCTCCTCCCTCAGATTGTCTCCCTAGAACAGGGAGGATTTGTTCCTGGTCGGGAAACATCTGAAGGTGCGATTGTAGCTCACGAAGTTCTACACTCCATTTCTCAACAAAAGGTTCCGGCTATGATACTTAAGCTAGACATGCTGAAGGCTTATGATCGGGTCAATTGACAAGATCTTAGGGTTGTTTTATATCATCTTGGCTTTTCACGCTGCTGGGTTAAGTGGGTGTTTTCTTGTATATCTTCTACTCGCTTTTCAGTTTTGGTTAATGGTTCCCCATCAGGGTTTTTTTCTTCCTCTCGGGGACATAGGCAAGGGGATCCTTTGTCTCCTTTTCTATTTATCCTTTTGGCAGAAGCATTAAGTAGGGCCACCTCTAGTGCTACAACTTCTGGTTTATGGTCAAGTATTAGAATAGATGGCCTCCCTTCTCCACAATCTCATTGCTTGTTTGCAGATGATACGCTTTTGTTCAGGGCAACCTCTCTAAGGGAGGCTCGTCTTATTAAGAAAATTATCTATGATTATGTAGCTTTTTCTGGACAAAGTGTTAATAATCATAAATCCAAAATCTTTTTTGTGAATGTCTCCCCTCTAGTTAAAAATAGACTTGTCCGCTTTTGGAGTTTTCAAGTTGGGACCCTTCCATGTGTATACCTGGGCATTCCTTTTTTTCTAGGGTCGGATAAGGCTTCCTTTTGGAACAAAATTGTTCACTCAATATCTTCCCGAATCTCTTCCTGGAATCATAAGTGGCTGACAATGGCTGGTAAAATTCTTTTAATTAAGTCACTTTTAAATTCCATCCCCACGTATTTGATGTCCATTTTGCAGGCTCTCCCCCAAGCTATTAAGAACATTAGGGTCTCCTTTAGGACCTTTCTTTGGAATGATAACTTGGGTGATAAGCCAAGGATTCCTCTCTTGGCTTGGGACAAAATTTGTCGTCCCAAAGAGCTGGGGGGTGTGGGTATTCATAATTTAGCTGCTTAGAATAAGGCTTTGGGGGCAAAATTTGTTTGGATGTTATATGCTGACCCTCATAGTAAATGGGCTGCCATCATGTTTGCTAAGTAATTAAGGGGTGCTTCCAGAGAAAGGATTTTTACTGCTTCATCTCTTCCAAAAGGTTCGGCTTTTTGGAATTTTTTGGTTTCATGTAGGATGGTTATTTTACCACATCTATCCTAGGTTGTCAATAATGGGAAGAAAGTCCAATTTTGGGATGAAGTCTGGAATGGGCATTCTGCCCTTTTAGCTATCCGAGACTGGTCCCCTTTGTCTAGTATTCTATTAGAATTTTGGGGGCCTTTTGTTGCAGATTATTTTGACATTGTCTCCTCTAGTCCTTGTGTGATTGCGAAATGAAAGATTATCCCTCCCTTGTTGGTTGATATTAATCTTATTCTGGCTTTTGTGGAAGAACTTCACAAAAGACCCCTTGTTTTCCAAAATAAAGAGGATTCCTTGGTTTGGATTAAGAGTGCTGTTGGTTCTTATTCAGTTAAAGAAGGTTATAATTCTTTAGTTTAGACTTCTCCATCCCCTTGATGGCCTACTAAGCTTTTTTGGCACCCGACTTGTCTTCCTAAAGCAGGGTCATTTGCTTGGTTGGCAGTCCAAGATAAGGTTCTCACCGGAATGTGCTTGGACAGACTTGGGATTACGACTGTATTTCCTTGTGTTTTTTGTGGTCATTGTATGGAATCCATGGATCATCTTTTCTTGTTTTGTCCATTTGCTTCTGAGTGCTTGTATTGGTTATTTGGCCTGCTTGGTTGGTCTTCTGCGATAGGTCCCAATCTTCTTTCGCATTTCATGGCCTAGCCCTTGTTATTTTCCTCATCATTCTATTCATCCCTTTGGGTTGTGGCCCCATCACTGGTAATTTGGAATATTTGGCTTGAAAGAAATTCTAGAATTTTTAATCATAAAAATGCCACTTTCTCTGAAGTAATTGGTAAAATTCAAACCTCCATTAGTGAGGTGGTTCTTTCGTTCATTCATAAAAACTTAGATCATCTCAGTTCTTTCTCTCATTGGGATAATCAGGTTACTTGGAAATGGTCCGCGCTTCGTCTGATGCCTTCCCATGGGGTTGTATCAGGAGGTCTATCTTCTTTGGTTAAACGAAAAAATTGGCCAGATGGACTCCCCCTCCATTCCCTTCATTCAAACTTCAGTTTGATGGAGCCTCAAAGGGGAATCCAAGAAAGTCTGGTATTGGAGTAGTTATTTTTGATCATTCTTCAAAAGTCATCAAAGCTGTGGGTAAACAAATTGGACATGGTACCAACAACATAGCTGAGTTTCAGGCTTTATCCTTTGGGCTTGATATCGCTCTTTCATTAAACATTAAAGACATTGTTATTGAAGGCGATTCCATGGTCATGTTTCAAGAGGTTGTAGCCAAGAAATGTCTATCTTGGCATCTTCAATATTTCTTAGATCACATTCTTCTATAGTTAAAATGCTTTTCCACTTTTTCTATTTCGTATTGTTTTAGGGAGATCAACGTCATTGTGGATTTTTTAGCAAATAAGGGTGTTGTGGAGGGTGTCGATTTCCTAGAGGTCTCTCCCTCAGACATTCCTACATCTTTCATGAAGATGCTTTCTTTATAGGTGGTCCTCCTTCTTGAAATCCTACTTCACTATCTATGCTTCGTTAGTATATGTAGTAAAGATGTTGGCCTTCATGACAATTTTGTGCTATTGATATCTTATGTTAGATTTCATTCATGGGGTAGGAAATTGGTTGGGTTTCTTCTACTGGTCTGAGACGCCTAATGTATTTGTGCCTTCTCATGTCTCCTTGCTTTATGTGATGGTTACTTCCCTATATGGCTTTAGGGGGGATGTTGTCCTGCCTTATGGCATCATTCCTGTTGTAGTCATATTTGGTAGTTTCTTCGCACAAAGTCTGGAGGTAGGAGGGGTATCTTTGATTTGGATGGTGGATTTTTCTTTGGTTTGGAAGGGTATCTTTTGGTTCGGTTTGGTTATCTTGGTTGGCGGGCTGTTTTGAATTTCTTTTGTAAGTTTGGGATCTTTTTGGCTTATGGCAACCATTAGATATTAATCAGTACTTGTATGACAGGGGTACTTGCATAATATCTGTTTGATCCTCTATTTTTTTTAATCATTTTTCGTTGCGATTGGTTGCTAGTTGCCTTCCCATCAGGCTTTCATACCTTAAGCACTTGTTTTTTCCTCTTCGCTTCATTTGGTATCATGATCTATCGGTGATTCAGGTAGTTGTTCTAATGATTGGGGATATTATGCTATTCGCTGGCTTTATCATTGTGTGATCATCCTCATATTAGCAGGTTTCTTTCATGATGTGATAATTATGACATGGTGATCCCGTTCTCAGTTATATTGATTGGTGGTGGGCACTTATGGCTTTCATTCAACGTTTGTCTTGCTTTTCACTCTAACATCATGTTCTATTTTCTATGGAGAATTATTGCTAAATTTGGCGGATGGTGGCTTTTTCTGAGGAATTGGAAAGAGCAGTTAATGTGGTATTGTAGAGGATTTCTTATTTTGATATTATTCCTTTGGTTACTACTTTTGATTGTTCTTTGGTTTGGTCTCATCCTCCTCCCTGGGGGTCTTCAATATCCTTCCCTGCTTTTTATTTGGATCTGTCTATGTTTGCTCACCATATTTGTGATGGTAGGATCTCTTATTCTTGGTTCTCCCATGGCTCTGAGTTTTGTTTTCTTCAGAGCTTTGGATTCTTGTGGTGTTTAGATAGGCTGGATTTTGAGGTGATGGCTCTGATTTTTGGTGGACATTCTTGACTCCATCTTCAGATGCTCCCTGTTAGACTGATTCTTACAACTTCCTTTATATCTAATGCGGATGGCAATGCATTGCAATGTATCTGGGAGGTTTTGGTATGCCTATGGGCTTTGTGTAATGGGTAGATAGACTTATGTTTTCTTGAGCAATACTGAAGGGTTTTCTTACTGGTTCTTTCCCTTCAGTGCTCTTTGAACCAGACACGTGTCAAAATATATATAATCAATATAATTTTAGTGGTCTCATCCACTTTTATAAAATATATATATATATAATAAAGGAGGGGTTAAAATTTATTCAAAACAGAACAAGTACAAAGCAAGGGCATCAAAAAGCCCTCTCAAGATCCAGTAAGTGATCTAACTGATGAGATAAATCTAGGGGTAATTGACCCTCAAGGGCATCAAACAACCCTATCAAGATCCACTAAGTGATCTAACTGATGAGACAAATCTAGGGGTAATTGACCCTTATCCACGGTATATCAATTATGCATGTGCTGAGAAGTCCATTTGGCAAGACAATTGACAACACCAATTATAATTGTATAAGTATTTTATTATATTTAATTATATTATATAGATATATCTTGACATCCTTTTATATATGGGTGTGGATGCTATGATGGTGTGATTAGAGAGGGAGACAAAACAACTTTTTTTAGTGAGGTGGATATTTATTTTCTAAGCAAGGTGGATAAAATCTGATGTTCTTTTTGAAAAGCCAAGGTTATGAAAACGTATAAACCAACAATTGCAAGAATAATTAGTAAATATATAATTATGACAAAGATATTGGAATCACATTGACCTTTTTGTGTCGTAATGATAACAATTATAAATACCATTAAAGAGAATTAATAATAATACAAAATGTATGAAACAAATTTTAGGATTGAAGGCAATTTAAACTAGTAAAATGCAGTATTAGATTATTTAAAAATACTTCTATTTATAGATATAATATTCAAATTTCCATTAAATCATAAAAATATACAAAAATCTAAGTTAAAGATATGTCACTTTGTCCCAAAACAAGTTAAACTGTCCTCCATCCTGTCTTATTTCAAATTGAATAACCATTTTATAATTTTTATTTCATTATACATAACTATTTTGTCATTGAACAAAATGGGAACTCTTATGACAAAATTAAAATTTGACCGTGCCTTAAAAAGAATGAAATCAGTTATAATATGCAATAATATTACTTATAAAAAACATTTGAAATGCAAGAGATTTGGGAATGCAAGTGATATACCCGAAACAGAAATCCCATGAATAAGGCAGGCTGGTTGTATTGGCATGAAGTGCTTTCTGCACCTCCTGGCTGTTTAGATAAGCCAATATCTTATCTTGAATGCAGAGATCAATATCATTTATTTTCTGCAAACTCTGATGAGAAATAGGAGGCAAGCAAAGTGAGATGAAAAAAGTAATGTCAAGCAAAAAAATATATTACAAAATTATTTAATTTTGATCTTTGCCAGATTCAAATCGAATTCCATATATAGCAATCTATATCCATTGGAGTCACATTAATACAATACATGATACATACGATTACAATTGGGGGTTTGTAATTGTGAAAAGTAAAGGGGAAATTGTATTTGGGCTTGATAGATTATTTATCTATTGATTAATTAAGATGGTGAGCAAGGTTGTTTATGAGTTTAAAGGACGACGGAAAAAGGTTGTTTAAAGAGTTTATCATGGCATGAATTTTCCCATGATCTCTTGATGGTATAGCCTGCGTTGGAATGTCAGATAAACATGCACCTAATGTGACATCATGAATATCCACTGCATCTCCTATATCAGCTGTTATATTGTTGTTCACGTCTTGACAAGCTCGTGTCCAGTCATCTTGGTAGTATATATTCAAATATCTTGAGTTGTTACACACAGTTTGATCCATTAAGTATGAGCTATCTGATATCAAACCATGTGACCACAGGTATTCTCCATTGTTGACACATATCTCCAAGTCCAGAAGGGGATTCCCTAGCTGCAAACATCATTTCGGAGTCAATGATTGTCAATTGATTAGGGGTTATAGTTATACATAAAGTTGGATGGACATGTAAAATTAACATAAACAGTCAGAAAAAAATTGTTTAAGAAGACTCTTAAATTGTAAGATAAAACATACAAGTATTGCTTTTAGCTTTATGGGTGTGATATTTGGCCTTTTGTTGTAATCCACCACAAGGGCTGCCAGTAGGGGTACGTAGTGTCCTGCAGTCATAATATAAATTTAATCTACTTTTAATGCTTACTTGATATCATTTCCTTCATTGATACATTTTCATTAGTAGTGACTGATGATTGCATCAGGTTATGTGCATAGTATTCTTCTGAATGAATGTAGGTAATATTGAAACAAACCAGATGTATACTTCTATAAATTCATAGATTCTTAAGAACATTGCTAAGTGTAACCTTACCTTAATACGAGTTAAAGTGATAGGTTAACTGTATTAAGGTGAACTAGTAAAGCTTATGAGTGATGGTTTCTTGCGATGTACTACTCATGAAATATAAGTCATTGATACAATCAGTGTCAAGTGAACAATTCAAGTTCACAGGTGAGGTGATGCGGCGATGTATTCTTGTAAATAGCTACTTATAAGAGATAGTCATTGATAGTCATTGATAGATGAGTCCTTTAATCTTTAAGAAAGATGCCTGATAATCTATTCACTTATTAAAAAATTAGAGCTGATTAAAAAGGCCATGCAGTCTCAAAATGCTTGGATAGATACAATCAAAGAAGATAGGGGCATACCTGCAAAGCTCTCTCCTGTTAAGTAAATGTCTACATCCTTAAGTTCAGGGAACTTCTCCAACCAGTTAACAAGGAATACCAAATTGTCTTGAGCTGTAACATTATACAAGCCAATGATTTGTTCTAAGCATATTTTTATAACCACTACTATCATGCTGCTAGGAATGTACTCGAAACGTATACTATAATACCCTTATATCAAATGCACGGGACGCATTACACATACCAGATAGAGTATCATTGGAACTACGATCTTCAGTAGTATTAGAATATGAGAATCCCACTCCAACAGGGCTCTCTACATACAGCATGTTTGATTCTGCCAACAAAATATTTATATATCAGCTACAAGATACTTGCAAGGTGAGTAAAAGGTAAATGCAAAGGTTTTTCAATGTCACTGCCAAAAGCCCAGACATAAATTTAGCTTATGAGAATCCTCCATTAGGTAATCTCCTACATTGTTCAAATTTTGTACTTCTGAATTTCAATCTCATAACCAGGCTTCTGAGCAAGCCGGAATGAATATTACCTTTATTCCAAGAGTATTTATTTTGCTCTAAAAGGCCTCCACTAATGGGCTTGAAAGGACCATGCTCCATGAATGCCCCAAAACCAACTGATGAGCAACCTGGCCCTTCAATAATTGAACAAATTCATTACCTTCTGACCTTAACAAACAAAAACATTAGAAATTGAATGTGATAAACAATGTAAAACACTAATACCCACAAGCAGATAGATCTATCTATATAGAAACAAATTAATTGTTCTTACCTCCATTAAACCACAGGGTCAATGGGCTAGATGTAGGATTTTTCTCTGCCTCTACTTAGTAATAAAACAAGGCTCTCCCATTTACTTTATTTGTGGTGATATATCCACTATACTGTTTGAAGCTAACATCTTGTGTTTGGCCTGGCAACTTGGGAATCAGATCAGATTCAGGGGCACCTAAGGCAACTTGAAATATAGTAGCCATGGATAAAAGTAATACCGTACCCAATTGAAATAATCTGGGGAATATCCCATACCCAACTCGATATTGCATATTTAAAAATTAAACAGTTAGCTCACTCAGAGAGGCTTCTATGACTTTGCACTGGTGTACTTGGTTTCGATTTGCAGTTGTATCAAGTGAGAGTTTGCAGGGATTATAAGTTGCTTGGGAAAGGGGAAAAAAAAAATTAAAAAATTAAAAAATTACATTTGAAGAATATGTTGCCCACGAATGAGATTAATATATACCTTTTTTTCCAAAGGTGTTTGCATTGAAAGTTATAGTTGGCAATTGGGAGTACTTCAGCAAAATTCTTTAAAATCGCTTGGAAGTAAAAGAAAAATTAAAAAATTAAAAAAACTACATAAGAAGAATATGCTGGCCAGGTATACCGATCAAAAAAATATGTTGGCCAGGTATACGATTAACACATACATTCTTAATGAAACTTATGATTGAAGTAAAGGATCTGATAAGAGAATATAATAATGGGATTCAAGATAGGCATGTATTCTCCCATAAATCTATAGTTCCAATGCTATCATAAATTTATATTTTCAATGTTATTTATTTATTTGTGTTGTGGTTCATGCTTAATCATAGGATAAACTTGGAGGCGGAGATACAAATGTAAAGACAAACATTTTAATATATTATTATTGTCAGCCTACATCGTAACCCTTCGTAATGCACACTGAGTTGGTTCGTAGCAATTAATAAAATAGTTTGCAATGTTTAAATTTGAAATTTCAATCTTAAAAAGTGAATGTTTAGATCCATGAGTGAGTAAGTGCCTTAGTAAGTTTGCACTTGTGGATGTGGTCTAGGATGGTGAATAATGTATCTGAAAATTAGGAGTGCAAGTCTTGAGATCAATGATGATTGTGATCAAGATGTGTGATGTTATGGTTAAATTTATGTAAGAATATGTCATTTGTAAGCTAATTATTACATTTTTCATAGTCTTAATCGAAGTGTTTCTAAAATAGAAGGAAGAAAGAGATAGATATGCAATTCTCATCATTATATTTTTATGCCATTTTGATGTACATAATACCTAATACGGAGATGCATGCAAAAGTAAAACAAGTAGGTTAAACATGCAAATTAAATATTTTAAAGCACAAACAAGATATTAGATCTATTTAAAATTATAAATCATTATTCACGCTTCTTGTAATGAGTGCTTCATACAAAACCTATTGACCAAAAAAACATGCATTGATTAGTATTTGCTACACATTTTAAAATAGGCATTAACTATAACTTATTTAAAAACTAACTAAACTAGAAAAGTGTAGAAGTAAATAAGATAAGGATGATTCCACTTGTTATAGAAAAGTTATCTAGGTTTACATCTATAAGATGTCATCAATTGCGTAGAAGTACTTAAAAGCTCTATTTAATACTAGAAAGTGATCATATTTGTCATAGTAGCGTCACTGTGGTTTAACTCATAAAGAATATTAGTGATAAGATACACATTCTAATTATTTTCATATGATGGATGCAAGGAACTAGATACAATGGAAAATAATTTTCAAATTCATAATAAGCATGTAATAATTAACAAAGATATCATTGTGTATGACACATCAAGCATGTAATATTTTTTTAACGATAACCACACTAAAAATGTAAAAGCCAAATCACATATGTAATAAATGTCTATAGATAATATTGTGTAATGATCAAATACATCAAGAGTAGTGTGTAAGCACATAAATATGATATAATCATGAAGGAACACATAAAAATGTTGCCCACAAGACATGAAAATGAGAGGATCATTTGAATATAAAGAAAAACATAAAAGATATAGGCATGGAAATGATCATAAGAATTATATAGCTATCCTCTAAAACAAATAGTCAAGTATATTTGTAGTTTAATTGCATTGTATTTTCTTTTGGATAACCAAGAATCCCTTAGGGTTCTTATGCTTTATCATGCACTCCCTTATAAGTCGTGGGTTGATGACCTTCCCCTAATTAGTGTTTTGGTCAATGTTTGAACATAATTGTTGTTTGTGTCGGTCAAGAACTTAACCGTATAGTCTACACCCTAGGGGCACATAAGTACATGATATTATCTGGATCTTTAATTTGTTTTCCCTTGAGAGTAGATAAATCAAAAGTCCAAAGTATAAATCCGAAACATAGTGATGAAGGGTTCCAACCAATTATGATAAAATTTATCATATAGTTCTTCATTAATATTTGGGATTTCTAGGATTAACATGAAGAACGAAGTAACCAAGATGATAATATATTTGAATAATGTTTATCATAGTATTTGACTATCATTATTATGCCAAAACATTATCTAATGCGTCAATTCCTCCTTCATCAAGTATTTTTGGTTCTTGCAATTTGAGTTCTATATAAGTTGTGATGCCCTATACAACACTCCTAAGACATTAAATACGATTTTTTTTTTGTTGTTGTATAAATAACCAAATAAGAATTACTTTATCATTATGATATGATATTTACATGTCAAATTGCATGATAATACACACAAAAATCTCATGATAATAAACCCTATGTACCTAAACCTTATATCATACTCTCTATTCTCTAAACCTTATATAAGGTAGAAAGCAGTGATGACTAAGATAGGGGAGGGAGAGAGAAAATGAGAGAAATAAGAACAAAGAGAAAGTGAGGGATAAGGACGGAGGGAGGGAGAGGTAGATAGGGAGTGACTAGGAGACCTAGAGAGAGGAGAGATAGAAAGGTGAGGGATAGAGAAGTCTACAAAGAGATAAAGAGGGGTAAGGAGGAAAGGAGAGAGGTGGAGATGGAGTTAAATAACTAGAGAAGGGAGAGATATAAGTCTTAGAACCTAGGGAGAGAGTGGAAAGAGACTTAGGGGATAGATGGAGTGAGAGATATAGAGGGGAGAGGTTGGGAGTGAGATGGAGAGGGAGAGGAAAAGTGGTAAATATGGAGAGAGGTTAGACCTATGGATGGGAAAAGAGAGGGTGGGGGGGAGATGAAGTGATTGAGAGAATGGAGAGAGAGGGGAGATAACGCATAAGAGATGGAGAGAGAATAAGAGAGAGGGAAGGATGGAGGGATAGAGATGGCATTAAGGAGGGATGGTGGGAGAGAAATTGATAAATAGAGGTAGGGAGAGAGTGAGGGAGAGGTGTATAAAGAGAGGAGACAATAGTAGTGAGTAAAGGGAAAAAGAGAGAGGTGGAGAGGTAGTGATAAATCTTTGGGTATAGAGGAGAGAGTAAAATAGAGAGGGGTAGAAAGGGGACATAGAAAGTGTGATAGAGAAAGATCTATAAGCATATAGTTTGGGGGAGATAAAGAGAGTGAGATAGATAGAGTGAGATAATGCTGATAGGAGAATGTTGTTTACTAAAATTCGACCTAAGTCTAAAAGTTATATGATCTTTTAAAAACTATAATCTATATTACAACTCCTAAATATTTGAAACCACTCTCAAACATCCTATCAATATATGCATGAAATAAGAAAGGAAAAAGACATATTGAAGTGTGAATTATACTTAAATATTATATTTTATGTATATATTCTTCTTTAGTGATTAGGCTTGGGCACCCAACCCAAAGGTTTGGACGATCATTTCATTCCAATAGCGCATTTTTATGAAAAGATAAAAAGTGCCACATTTTTGGTAATACATCTTAGTGCACTTACCCAAGACTAAGACAAAGATCCACTTTCATACAAACATTGGAATACAAATTCACCTAAAGGAGTGATCATATTTGACCAACTCTTGTAAAAGAGACTCAAATGACACTTCTAGTGTTTCTATTCCTTTGTTTCTTTAGAAAGTGAATGGACTATGGAGATATGTTGGAATAATGTGAAACTATGAAGTAAATGAACACTTATTTTGTTGTAATTGACTCTAGTAAACACATAAAAATATTGTAACAGACACAAAAATGGATGGGAAATTTGATTGTGCACTTGTAACTACAATTTGAAGCTGAATCTGTAGGTCTGAGACACATAGAGCACCTCAGTCTTCTGAGTATGAACTAATATTTGGAAATTTTCACCCTAAGATTGTTTGGAAGAGACCTATCAAATTTGGTGGGAAACTTTGAGCATAAGGTTTCCCTAGGCACCTTGGTTTGGACAGGGGTGCCCCAAGCACCTTGGTCCTAGAAAATTAGGTCCAATTTCTAGGAACATGCCTATACGAGTCTCCTGATACTAGTTTGAGATTTTTTGGATCTGTCGGCTATCTATAGCTTCACTTGTAAGATGAAAAAAGATAAGGTGGTGGCTATATAGGAGTTTGCCTTGGTCAACCCCCTATTTTGGTGATATCCACCTCCAAAAATAGCTAATATTGGAATTGGAATAAAGTGTGTTCTTGTCCATCTTAAGTGTGTCTAAGATTGCTATGAGATAAAGTGTCTAGTGTGTAAACTAGATTCCTACTCAATTTTGTAGAGAAAAAGCATAAATGATAATGATTGAATTGAAAAATGCTTTAAATCACATGATTAGAATGTAGATATGAAGCAATAATGCAAATAAATATATAGATCTGAAGCTTAATGGTATAAATATAAGCATAAAATAAAATCATACCAAATCCCCTGGGAAGAGGTGCAAGCCAATCATTAGTTGGTGGTTCCCTATTATCTTCCAATGTCTCTCGAATCTTCCATAGTTGAATGAATTAAGACTTGATAATTGATTGATTTGCAGATATGAGACTCATTTAAAGAAACACCTTCATTAGGATACCTTCAATTGCATAATTGTTTCTCTTCAAAGATGCAAAAAGATTATCACACATGAGGAAGTGAATTGCCTTAAATATTAAATCTTGGATTTGAATTTGATGAAAACCTTACCTAAATTTTTTATTTATTCACACAGAGTGAGATTTTAATTAATTAGGATAGCCAAATTATCCTCCCAAAATTCGGAGAAAAAAGTGCAAGACTAAGGGGGTATGACCATCTTGGTATTGACAACTTTATTCCAATTTATAGGGATGCAAGATAATGGGGTTCTAATGCTAATTTCAACTCAGTGGCTCAAATCATGATGAATATATATGCAAAATATGGTTTGGACATTGCAATTGGGGTAGATTTGAGGATAAATCAAGATAAAATAATAAAAGAGCACACCTAGAATCAAGGGCCCAATTTATAGAGTGTGATGTGATTTGAATTAATAAAGGAATCAATTTATAATAATCTATTAAAATGAATATGGAAGTCCTATAATGCATAGTATAATGAGACATACTAAAATGAGTGCTAACTAAGAATGAAATTGGACACCCTACTCAAAGGTGTAGAATTTTCAATGCTATACATTCAAACCTCTCTTCTCTATCTATTAGTATTTTATATTTATATTATAAATATTCCATGGAATTATTCCAATAGATACCTAGCATAAAACACATGTACATGACTGTAATGACAACCCCAGATAGGACCGAAAATATGCAAAAAATAAATTTTAGAACATGATAGCAGAAGAGTAATGAACAATTAAAGGAAACAATGTAATATTATCCACTAAATATGTAATTCTCCTAAATCATAGACCGTTAATATGTCATAAATAATTTATAATTTATCATTTGATTTCATCACAAGATCAAAGGAGGGCTAATAGTTAATGTTACCTAATCCATACCATAAGTATTTATCCAGATCATGTAGTCTTTTCCATTAACCTTCCATTATTCGCCTCAAGGGTGCAATACAAACCCTCCAATGTGGATATAATCCCTATCCACCCTTCCAATTTGATTTTGTGTCAAACGATGAGAGAGTAGATGTTCAAACCATCTTTCTAAGCAAAGGGAAGGGTAACCACCTAAAGGCGAGCTACACAAGGTGTTCCTACAATTAGTAAGGTAAGGTATCAATTTCATATCACTACTACTTAGTGAAGCTTGGTATGTTACCTACTTATGCCTCATTAGAAATTATACTTCTTGCAGTCCATCATACGTCCAAGCAACCAAGGACATCCATTGCTGACATGTTGTTGGCACAAAGACCCACATGCTCGTGGCAGAATCTATCCCATCTAATAGGTACTACTAATAGTCATCTTTGCATCATATGCTCCTTGACTACTGTATATGGTGAAAATGGATAACAATAAACAACAAATATTGAAAGGCTAAAATGAATCCAACCACTAAACCCTAGCCTAACAATGAACAAAGATCCACCATAACATATGAAGATTACCTAAGACAATGCAAAATAACTCAAAATCACAAAGATGATACCATCACATGTCCAATAGGGTTTTGATCTCCATTCTTCCTATCTCCATTGATCTTGTTTGATATGCTTGCTCTCAGATTTTTGTATGCACAAGAGCTCAACAAAGAACGGAATGTGGTTGCAAGTAGGATCGTAGTGTAGCCAAGTCTTCAAAATTAGTCATTAGCATGTGTCATTAGGGTTTGACAATGAAGAAAGCATCTTCTTAAATAGAAGACACAATAAGAAATGGAGGGTTAAGATTGAGAGGTGTAAAAAGAGAGGTCGGCTAGGATTAGAGGGTAGGTAAAAGAAATACCAAAATAATGAAAGAGGTAGGTAGTGTAGAAAATAAGAGATGAATGACATGTGTCATGTGTAGAAAAAGATAATGAATTAATTAAATAAATAAAGATTTATTTAATTAATAGAAGAAGTAGGACAATTAAATAAATAAAATATTTATTTAATTTAGGAAAGGGATAATTTAAATAAATAAATGTATTTATTTAAATGAGAAATAAGGCTAGAAGAGGATAAATGAATTAATTAAATAAATAAAAATTTATTTAATTAATAGAAGAATTAGGCTTAGATAATTAAATAAATAAAATATTTATTTAATTAGACATGACAATTTTGAGTGTCTACATTTTGCCCCTCTTTGAGACAATGCGGCTTGTCGCGTTGTTTCAAAGAAGATAAGATGAACTGATACAAAGTTGCCCCAGGATGGGAATTATATGCCCCCTTGAGAGATTGGATGAAAATGTCTGAAAAGATTGCAGACAATCTCTCGATAAGAAAGATGGGATAGAATGGGTTGATTAGATAGAGTGACAAAGTCACGGGATGAAGAATACTGACTCGGGAAATGAGGGTGAGGGCTAGGGTAGGCTATAAGATAGACCACGGGCAAAAGACATCCTCATTGTCATCCACACCCTTAGAAGATCACAGTGCAGAGCGAAAAAGAAAGCAGTAGCAGTCAGCAGCGATGGCATTCATTCACAGATTCGACCGTGTTCGCCGATTCCAGTGACTAGCCGATGCAGGAGAGCCAGTAAGTACCCGAAAACCTCCTCGTACTTTCACGCATTTCGAGTTTTGTCATAAATGCATGCTAGGTAGCAATAAATGTGCTAGGAATAGGGTAGTTAAAATATGCAAAAACGCGCAACCGCGTCTGTGTTAGTGCCAGGCGCGTCTATGTCCGACAGGCGCGTCTGTGTCGGGTCCAGGCGCGTCTGTGCATGGAACCGCGTTTGTGCTGAATACGGACGCGTTTGTGAAATGTAGAAGAGTCTGTGTTTTGTAGGAGCGTTTATGTCATGTAGGGACATCTGTGTTCCCTGGTCGCGTTTGTGCATGTCATAGGCACGTTTGTGTTCAGGAAACGCGTCTGTGTTGCAGAAGCGCGTTTGTGCAATCTATAAGCGCGTTTAGGAGTTTAAAGCACGTTTAGGAGTTAAAAGCACGTTTGTGTGTCAAAATGCATGGTTTTAGTCTTTTAGGTCAAATCGGCAGTTCTGTGATGAACATACGCTGTCGATTGGATAAGCTGCTGAGAGGATACACTCAAGCAGGTCCTCTAGGAAGACTAGGATAGATCAAGGCACTTTGTGATGAACAGGGAGCACCAAGATAGGTAGCACTTTGTGATGAACAGGGAGTGCGAATGTGAGTGACACTTTGTGATGAACAGGGAATGTCACACACGTAGTACTTTGTGATGAACAGGGAGCATTACTAGGGTAGATAGCAACACTTTGTGATGAACAGTGAGTGTCACTAGGATAGATAACCAGATGCATTTAGGTAGCAAGTAGCATTTTGTGATAAACAGTGAATGCCACAATAACTGACAAGATTGATTGTGTGACTGCAGGAGTATTTGCCGATGTTGGAGTCACGGGAGAGATTCCCGTCGACTCAGAGGTTGCGACCAGAGTTGTCGATTCAGGACAGGATTTCCATTGAGGAGATGGGTCTCACACATGTGCTCTATGTGCCTGAGTTTCGGGCAAACATGGGGTTGCTGACTGCGTTGGCTGAGAGATGGCACTCTGAGACGTGCACGTTTCATCTACCGATGGGTGAGATGACAGTGACATTGGAGGATGTTTACAGGATTTTGCACATTCCGATCGATGGAGAGTTGATTCCATACGATCGTGACGGTGACAGGGAGGCACTGCGACGGGTATTTCAGGATCCCGGTTTGGAGATGCGAGCAGGTCACGTGGCCTGGGATACCATGACCGCCACAAGTTTAGCATTGCCGGCTGTTATTGGAGGAGCTATCAGTGGGTATTTATGTTCGGACAGAGCCACACGAGGATTGGCAGTTGGCTAGGGAGGGGCATTGGAGACACTGATGATAGAGCACACCAGGTATGCATGGGGGCCATGTGTCCTGGCCCATTTGTACTATGAGCTGCATCAGTTTGTATACCACGGATCAGTGGGACTGGGCTGCGGAGTTACTCTCCTTCAGGTGTGGGCATATGAGCACCTTCCCATCACACGGCCGATCCACTTCAGAGGCAGAGGGCAGGGACAAAGCTTCGTGCATTTGTACGACATGATTACTTCACAGCCTCGGATTGGTCGACTGGAGCATTGGAGGCGCGTCATAGATGACATAGACATGGTCATCTGGAGGCCGTACCTGGGGTGCGAGGAGTGGGAGGACGATGCATTGGAGCTACCCTATGTATTCAGGAGCAGGTATCTGATGGGGCGGACGCCCTATATTCTGGAGAGGCAGCTTATAGACAGGGTATGCAGGCAGTTTGGGCGGATTCAGCGGATGCCACGAGGCTCGGGCATGTATGCCCGTACAGTCAGAGATCAGGTACAGTTTGGGCCACTGCTATCATATGATCAGGCCGTGACACAGCTGGCGGAGATGATGCCGTTACCATGGGACATGTGGCCGGAGGTAGAGGATGCAGGGATGGACGCAGAGTACTCTGCGTATTGGGCAGAGCATCCGTTTCCTAGGTTGACAGATCTGGGAGAGCTGTTGGAGGGAGAGGCGGGAGGGGATGATGAGGATGATGGTGGAGGGGATGGAGGCAGGGGCCGACGGAGGTGGAGGGGAGTGGTGGGAGAGAGGCGAGTAGCACCTCGGAGGGAGAGAGGATAGGAGAGAGCAGCTCCGGTGGTGAGAGGTCGGGGTGGACTGCCCGTACAGGTACCAGCAGCACAGGGTCCTAGACAGGGACCGAGACAGGTGCAGGGACAGGGATAGGTACAGGCACAGGTACCTATTCAGGCACCGAGACAGGTGTAGGCGGAGGCACAGGTACCTATTCAGGCACTGAGACAGGTGTAGGCGGAGGCACAGGGACAGGCACCTGCAGGGGAGGAGCCACAGGCAGAGGCGGAGGGCGGGGATCCTGAGGAGGATGAGCTATTAGAGCTACGAGAGATCTGCCAGGGCCAGGCAGATGAGATCGAGGATTTGGTACGGGAGAGGGACCACCTCAGGATCAGGCTCAGGGACACAGAGCGGGAGAGGGATCAGGCCATCCAGAGATATACTGAGGCCGAGACAGCTCTGAGGGCAGGGAGGCGGGCAGCAGAGGATGCAGGGGCAGGCTACGCATATGTGCTGCGAGCCGGAGAGGAGATCGCCTACTGGAGGGATCTATACTATGCTGCCGTGCCAGCAGATCAGCGGGTGAGGAGCTTCCATAGATCGTCGCGCACATCGACGGCTACGGGAGGGAGTCGCAGGAGGCAGGCGTCCAGCGGTGGGGTCATGGGCCCTCCACCACCACCAGAGAGACAAGGGGATCCTGGAGCAGGTCCATCTACAGCTCAGACTCCGTCGAGGCCAGGCGGCTCCGAGGGAGGGAGTTCATCATAGCCATAGTGGGCTCCCATTGTATCAGTATATGTATCATTTTTGTATTGTAGACACCTACGGGTGATTCTTTTGTAGCCATATGATTCTTTTGACATCATTGTATCATGACACATTTTGATTATATATGAGATGATTCATTTTTGCGGCAGCTATATGCATGTGTACCTTATGTGATGAGATGTTCTTATGCGATACATGTTTTATGATATGGATGCTTATATGATGCGATGCAATATATTTTTGTTCTTTTATGTTGTATATGTGATGCATGATGCAAATGTGAATGTATGTAATGCAAATGAATATTGATAATGCAAATGATTATTGACGTAATGAAAATGTGAGATGTGCTAACATGTGTTATATGCAGGATGTGATGCATTTGTGATATCTATATGTATGTATGAAATGCTTATATGTGATGATGCAGGTGTAACTATATGAAATGCAAATGTTTTTGGTGTGTCATTTACTCAGTCATGTGATAGCGGGCTATGCGGACTCGAGAAGGACAATGGAAGTCAATCAAGAAAGGGGGATGGAAGACAGAAGATATGAACGTGAAAGAGCTTCTTGTGCGTTATCATCATTGAGCTTTATTATGGCAGAATAGGTTATGACAATCGAGGCATTTGTTCAGCCCAGAAAGTCATTGTACCTGTTTGCATGGAGATAAGACAGTCACAAACAAGGAATGCCCCAGTTCATACTAGACTCACAGTGTCCTCATATCCTTGGACAAGTCATAGCATTACTAAAAAGACAATCCACAGACAGCAAACAAAATAGGTGACGATACCCCATCCTCGCCTTTCTAGTCAAAGACATCCTGGAGATAGAATCTCTAGTCAAAGACATCCTGGAAAAGCTAAAAGACATGTCACCAAAAAGATAAAATCAAAAAGAAAACCAAGACTCGACACCAACATCCACTGTAGTCCTCAAGTTTAGTGTCTCTTGTCACTTGTTTAAGTCTTATTCGATTGTGGTCACAATGTTCACTTTCACAAAAAAGATAGATAGCACTGAACCATATGTTGTCTGAGTCTATTGAAAGATTTGATTTTGTTGAAGCTCATTATTGCTGCTGTGTCTCATCTGAAGCTGACCGAATCCATGAAACTGATACCTTATTGCGGAGAAGACGAAACTTTATTGTGGATCTTCGATGCAGATGCTGCTTTATTGCGGATTGTGCGCAGATAGACTTGAAGGAAGCTAGAAGAAACTGTACTCCTCGAAACATGTGATGTTCTCAGTTCCACACCCATTACTAGACTTAGGATCGGCCGTAGTCATAGATAGGATCTGATTTATTATGGATGGAAAGGGAGTGAAAGGGGAGGGTTATGGATGGCTAACCAATCTTAGGTAGATCAATAACAAGCCATGATGGGAATGTGTAAGTTTATTGTGAGCGAATAGGTTGTGAGTGTGTGCAATGTGAAAGATGAAATAGAATCCTGAAGGAGGGAGGAGCAAAGTCCCTACGCATGGCGCTGGTGACCCAGTTTTCACCATGGTACTTGCCCAGGGCTCCACCGAAGTGGTTTTCACCATTGGACGAAATTATTTCTCTTTACTTTTTTGATTTTTCAATTTTTTTGTTGTCACAAGGCGCCTGTTTGCCAGGTTTTCACCAAGTAACGATTTTTTTTGTTTTATAATTTTTTTGTATTTTTGCAATTTTTTATTATTTTTTTTTTTGTATTTTTGAATTAAGATGCTCTGAAAAAGCTATGTGTAGAATCTGCGAAGGTGCATGCTGTTGATAGGATCCTCCAAGGGTTCACCTTCTGTAGTTGAGAGCTGATATGCCCCAGATCCATATACTGCTGTGATGATGTAAGGACCAAGCCAGTTGGGTTCAAATTTGCCCTTCTTATCTCTATCTTGTTGATTCTTGGGGTTCTCCCTGAGGACTAAGTCACCTACCTCAAATGTGCGAGGCTTGACCTTGTGATTGTAACTGCGACTCATTCTTTGTTGGTAAGCCTTGAGATGATTAAAAGCAGTGTGTCGTCGTTCCTCTAGCAGTTCTAGTTCTTGTAAGCGAGAGACCCTGTAGTCTTCATCGTTGATTATGTTTCTCAAGGAGACCCGTAAAGAAGGTAACTCGACCTCAATAGGCAAGATGGCTTCAGAGCCGTAGACAAGTGAGTAAGGTGTAGCTCCTGTAGGCGTGCGGACACTGGTACGATAGGCCCAAAGTGCAGGATTGAGTTGGACATGCCAATTACGGCCAGCGTCGTCGACTATCTTTTTAAGGATTTTGAGAATTGTTTTGTTAGACGCCTTAGCTTGGCCATTACCTTGGGGGTAATATGGTGTGGAGAAACGATGGGAGATATGGAAGCGCTCACAGAGTTCACGAACATCCTGGTTTTTGAAGGGACGCCCGTTATCAGTGATAATGGAAGTAGGAATCCCGTATCGGCAAATGATTGAGTTTTGGATGAAGGTAGCGATTTGTTTCCTAGTAACTTGTGTGAGAGGCACGGCTTCGATCCACTTCGTGAAGTACTCTGTGGCTGTGATAATGAATTTATGTCCATTGGAAGAAGGAGGGTGAAGTACTCATAAGAACTCATGTTTACGGATTCTTGAGCTTCTTTAGCTATTCTCCTAGATTTTTGAAGGCGGGTTTCAACCATGAACTAGGTGTTTAGCAATATGTGAGAGACTAGACGAAAATGACAAGAGTATGGAAGACCAAGAGTTGTATGGAGTGTAAATGAATCTTGAGGTGTACTTGCAATGTCCAAAGTGTAAGACCAAGTATGTAAGTAGTAGAGTAGGTGTGACTTCCAAAGAGAGGATAGTTTCTCTTGATGAGGTAAGCTGACCTTGACTCTAAGTAAGACCAAATGAGACCCAAAGGTAAGAAACCTTGATGAGGGACCACTTAGCAAAGTGTAGTTGTATGTAGTGTGTTGACAAAGTATGATGAGGACAAGCAAGTGACCTTTTGACTCAAGTTTAGACAAGTATGAATGTAAAATGAGGTATGAAGCAATGATGGACTGTGTGAAACCTTAGAACAGGCTGAATGCTAGATTAAACCTGAAGAGACAACCTAGGAAGCTCAAGTATGCCGAAACTGATTTTCTCTGTTTGCTTGACTGTTAAAGTTTTTGAATCCTGACACAGACGCCTCTGTATACTTCACAGACGCGGTTCCAAGACACAGACGCTACTCTGTTTTACGCAGACGCGGACAAAAACACAGACGCTATTCTGTACTTCACAGACGCGCTTATCCGACACAGACGCGGTTTGAACAGACACAGACGCGTTTCTGTAACCTTAGTGCAATTTTTCCTATCTGTGAAGTTGTTTTTGTTGTGACCAAATCTGATTGTTCGACTGTTTTTCGTGACAAGAGGACACAATGTTGATGACTCAATGTTTGCAGACTATCTATACTCCAAAAGTGTGTTGTTTGATGTAAAAAGTTTTTTTGCATACACTTGAAGACACAAAAGACACAATGTTTTGCTGTTTTGTCTTGAATGTTTGAGTGTTTAGCATAAGACAAGCACAAATCTTAGGGCTGGCCAAGACAATAGTTGTTGATCCCACATAGGGTTTTACCCCCGAGGCTACGCTATTCAGAGCGGATACTTAGATGCTTGACCTCACTGGCTCCACCCTTGGCACTCACTTCTCGGGTCAGCCAAGCATCAGTCCCCATGAAAACTCCCCATGGCGAACTTTGTATCTCTACTAAGAACCGTATGTGTGTGGGCCGCTACCAGAGGTCCGACCTCCTGCCTCAACAACTAGAAGGATTTGGGCATCTAAAACAAAGAGGTGCTAGTAAGGGCATCCGCTCGTGTGGCCATACATGCGGCACTTTCAGCTCTGTAAATACAGAAGGCTCCCAGCCGGTAGGGGTTACGCCCTACAAATGATCAAATAAATTTGATCAAACGGGTTTATGGGGAGACATAGTGTCGGTATGAACTAATCAGCACACGTTATTCATAGTTTTCACCATGAATACATTTGATTATAGTGGTTTGGATGAGGTGGGTTTTCCTTGCTACCACTTGGGTCGTTCTCTTCTCACTAGGAGTCCTAATGACCACACGGGAAGACAGACCCTCTAAAGATTAAACAAAAAGAGCCTATTGCTCCAGACACAAAAGACAATGATTCAATTTTAGTGCACCAATTGAAGTGTTTGCTAAGCTATGAAAACAAGGCACACAATAAAAATTACAAAACCCTAGCTAAGGCCCTGCAACAAAATTGTTAGTAGTTTGGGTTGTTTCAAATGATAACCCCTTCCTGCAAGCACACAAGTTAGGTAAATTTTTAGAAAACCCAAAAAGACTTTGTGAAAAGGGGCCTTCAACAAAAATGTATTTGCCTCCAAAGCAAGCTGCACAAAACCAAGTTAGCTAGATCTGCAAGGGTTAGCCGAAAATAAACCAGATCTGAAACCCTAAGTACAAAATCCGAAAATCCGAATCGAAGAAACTTGAAAAAAAATTAAAAAACAGAATGCACAGACGTGTTTATACCAGACATAGACACGTCTGCGCGACACAGACACTGTTCTGTGATTCACAGACGTGATCAGAGGTCACAGACGCCTCTCCCGAACACAGACACGATAAGATCAATCACAGACGCGGTTAAAATTCTCAGATGCGATTCCAGAAACCTGCAAAAATAAAAATTGACAGAAACACAGACGCGATTCCCGATATCGCAGACGCTTCTGAAACACAAAAACGCGATCCGAACACTCGCAGACGTGGAAAAACCTAAAATGTTGTCGAAAACTGTCCGATCTGCAACTTCAAAAATGCAAAATCTGCAACAAAAATGTTAAATGCAAAGGGACAAGAGTCCCACCGGGCGTGCCAAAATGTATATGGTGAAAATGGATAACAATAAACAACAAATATTGAAAGGCTAAAATGAATCCAACCACTAAACCCTAGCCTAACAATGAACAAAGATCCACCATAACATATGAAGATTACCTAAGACAATGCAAAATAACTCAAAATCACAAAGATGATACCATCACATGTCCAATAGGGTTTTGATCTCCATTCTTCCTATCTCCATTGATCTTGTTTGATATGCTTGCTCTCAGATTTTTGTATGCACAAGAGCTCAACAAAGAACGGAATGTGGTTGCAAGTAGGATCGTAGTGTAGCCAAGTCTTCAAAATTAGTCATTAGCATGTGTCATTAGGGTTTGACAATGAAGAAAGCATCTTCTTAAATAGAAGACACAATAAGAAATGGAGGGTTAAGATTGAGAGGTGTAAAAAGAGAGGTCGGCTAGGATTAGAGGGTAGGTAAAAGAAATACCAAAATAATGAAAGAGGTAGGTAGTGTAGAAAATAAGAGATGAATGACATGTGTCATGTGTAGAAAAAGATAATGAATTAATTAAATAAATAAAGATTTATTTAATTAATAGAAGAAGTAGGACAATTAAATAAATAAAATATTTATTTAATTTAGGAAAGGGATAATTTAAATAAATAAATGTATTTATTTAAATGAGAAATAAGGCTAGAAGAGGATAAATGAATTAATTAAATAAATAAAAATTTATTTAATTAATAGAAGAATTAGGCTTAGATAATTAAATAAATAAAATATTTATTTAATTAGACATGACAATTTTGAGTGTCTACAACTACTATCAATCTCGAGCATGGGTAAGCTTATCTCTTTACGGATCATAGTATTTCCATCAGTGATCACCTCAGATGGAGAAGGGTAGCCTATGCATTAAGGTATACAACCTCTACCTATGCTCTCATAGGGCCCTTACTCCATCTGCAACCGTAAAAAGGTTAGTGCAGGATCATGGGGGCCAAAAAGTGGCGATGTGAAAAAAATAGCCTTGTCCACTCGCCTAAAAACACGAAAATCCATGTTGAATTTTTTCTTGGTCTGGGTGTCAGTACACCTTGGCTTGGTAAACACCTAAGCAAATCGGATATCAGATAATATCGGATATCCAATTTTTATAGGTAATTTTAAATTAAAAAATAAATTATATAATATATAATGTAATATAATAATATATTATATATTATATAATATGTAATATATAATATATTATTATATTACATTATATATTATATAATACATAATGTATAATATAATATTAGATTATAAAATATTATATTATATTATATAATATAATAATATAATATATAATATAACATTGTTATATTATATATTATATTATTATATTATATAATATAATATAATATTTTATAATCTAATATTATATTATACATTATGTATTATATAATATATAATGTAATATAATAATATATTATATATTACATATTATATAATATATAATATATTATTATATTACATTATATATTATATGCTTGCCTCGGGCTTCTCCTACCGATATCTGCGCCATGGTGTGCCAAGCTGGTACATAGTCGACATAATGTCAACATGGCAAACCCGCGGTTGGATAAAGATAGAATGTATTATATTATATAATATAATAATATATTACATTATATAATATAACAATATATTATATAATATATTGTTATATTATATATTATATTATTATATAATATATACAATGTAATAATATATTATATAATTATATAATATAATAATATATTATATTATATAATATTATATTATAATATAATAATATATTATAATATAATATTATATATTATATAATACATAATATATAATATATAATATAATATTAGATTATAAAATATTATATTATATAATAATATATAATATAATATATTATTATATTACATATTATATTATATATAATATTATTATACATTATATAATGTATAATGTATAATATATCATTATATTATTATATAATACGTATTATATAATATAATAATATATTATTATATTATATAATATAATGTTATTTTAAAATAATTTAAGTATAAATCGGATATCCGATTTTTCGAGACAATATAATTAGACTGTGACAGCTCGTGAGTTATTTTTAACCCATGGGTTGTGCGATATTTTTGGAATTCAATATCCAGTTGGACCTGATATCCGGTTATTGGACCCAAATTTGCTAAAAAATACATTCAAAGGTAGGATTTTTATTGTTTTCAATCATTTTCATTCAATTTTTTTCTTTTTTTTGAATGTTTATTTGTTTTTTTCATTGAAAATATGTTTTTTTTCATGAAAACTAGGTTTTTTTAAATAAAATACAAAATTGTTCAAATTTGTTAACTAAATTCAATTGTTTACATTTAATTAGGTTAAAAATGGGGGATAATAGTGAAAACATTGATCAACCACAACCGCAACAACCAAACCCTCCTTTGCCAAACCCCCCCCTCAATTCAGGATTTAATTGCACAAAATTTGAACCAATTGAGGGGGATTGCAGATGTCTATCGTTTGATCCCTCGCCTAAACCCAATGTTTGATCCCCTCACATCGATCATAAAGAGTATGGAAACCATCATTGAGGAGCACAATGCCGCTCTTTTGTGGTGAGATTCTATGAGGGAACAATATGCGGTTGACTTGTCCTATAAGGAGATCAAGGATCTCGAGATATCCAAAGCCGCTATCGCCGCATTGTTTGTGAATCCCCGCATTGGTCAACCCGTAGACCCCCCCCCAAAAAAAACTTTCTATTAAATGGTGCACAAATGATGGTATTGTGAAAATTTTTTGGGATCGTTTGTGGATGGTTTTCGACAAACCACCCAACAAAAATCTTGATGTCCCCTTCTACTTCATAAAAAAATTGTATGCTGAGTTTGTTTTAGGAAAACATGTGAACTACTTTGACATCCAACCTTTCTAGGGTGTGGATTTAGGTATGCCCCAAAATAGACTTGGGGAAGTTAGAGTAGTCCAGGGCCCATATGTCCCCCCTCCTCTTGTTGATCCCCCACCTCCAGTGCAGCATCCAGATATCATTTGTGAGGTAGCATCACATACCATATCTGTTATTCACTCTTTGAGTAGCCTTTTGGTTTCTCAGACTGGGTCAGTAGCTCAGCTTACTTTTGATGGTAGTGGTGCATCTGGTGGCACTGACACGTCCTCCTCAGCTGCACACATTTGCGTACCCCATAGTTGTGTCATGTGTGGGCACGTATGCTTGGTCTAGTTGGACAACCTGTTGATCCTCCTGCGCACAGTGCAGATTATGAGGTGCATGAGATGCACGATGCACCAAATGTTATGGCATAGACTAGAGGATACCCGGGGGAGTCCTCGCATGCTAGAGGCAAGGAGGCACCTTCATCATACATTGATGATGTAGTGGTAAGATTTGTATTTTCACAGTTCATTCTATATTTTAAATGAATATTTATAATTTAGATAATATTAAGTACTAATTTTTATTTACATGGTCTATTTAATAGTTGATGATTGAGGAGGAGTTGACACAGATCTAGGAGGGTACCTTGACGACCCATTTCATTTGGCCTTGATAGCTTGATGGTACATATATTATTGCACCTAGTCGTTTGTATTTTATTGTACATACATGCTCATCATTTATATTGGTATTAATTAGATTATGTAGTAACTTGCATGTATATCTTATTTTACTCTTGAAGGGCACAAGTAGCACGAGTGTGGGCTGTGCGATTTAGGATCTGGTAGTGCAGTTGGAGACAAGGGAAAGGTAATTGAATGCAAATATGATTGAATGAATAGTTTAAATAATGTGCATTTATTTTATTTTGTGTAGATATGGTAGATATAATTTGTTATTAATAATGACAATTATATGCTAACTCGTACCAATGTCATGTTTGTGAACATATGTAGGTTGTGTATGAAAATATTGAAAACATACCTCCTCTACCGAAGACATACATCAAGAGTCCTGCAAAGCCGAAGAGAAAACATGGAGATGAGGTAAACAAAAATAGTTTATTTTTATGTTAATTTTTCAAATGTGAGTTATATAATATAACTAATCTTAATCGTGGTTTGTTTTTTCTTGTGCAGGATCCTTCAGAGCCGAGCAGTGCGACGAAGAGGATCGATTTTAATGATCCATCATCAGCTTAGGATGTTATAGACAGTTTTGGGATGTTTACATGTCTAGTTGGCATGTATATTTTGTATATGGACATACATTCACGTATATAGACATACATTTTGTTTGAGTTGGCATTTATGCCATATTTGTGTATGGACATACACTTGTAATCATTTGACATTTTCATATATACAGAAGTTGATATTTGATCATATAAATTGTTGCTCATCTGTGCATGGTGTTATCATGGAAATATTTAATCTTCATTCCAATAATTAACAATGGTCAATAATGGTAATTTAATGAACAATACAATTTATTTCATTTCATTGTAAGTGTTGTTTGTATATTGAACAATACAATTCATTTAATGAACAATACAATACAATTCATTTAATGAACAATGCAATATAATTAATTTAATGAACAATACAATACAATTCATTATTACCCTATGCATGCTCCTATTCCCCCCCCCCAACTTGGTTGAACGCTCAGGGTCATACCCTACCGACATCATCCCTTAAGCACCCTAAGTGCTAAAAATTGTCAAAATTTGATGGGCCCTAACTTGGAATCCGTGGCACCTGTGAATGATTCGTTTGAACCTACGGGACCATGAGGGGGGTTCCTACAAAAGCCTATTTCGGTTTTCAATTTTCCCTATGGTTTTATTAGGGTAGCATTTTTTCAGTTGGCAAAAAAGTCATCAGTCTCATTCAATCGAATGTTGTCGCATGGCCAATTTCTCGTTCTGCTCATCATGATAATGAAACATCGACTTTGACATGTCCAGTTAGGAAGTATTACCCTATCCATGATCCTATTTTTCCCCCCCACTCGGTCGAACTCTTAGGGTCATACCCTACCGGCGTCATCCCTTGAGCACCCTAAGTGCTAAAAATTGTCAAACTTTGAGGGGACCTAACTTGGAATCCGTGCCACCTGCAAATGATCTGTTTAAACCTACGGGTTCGCGACAGGGGTCCTTACAAAAGCCTATCTCATTTTTTCAATTTTCCCTATAGTTTTTATTAGGGCATCATTTTTCGGTTGGCAAAAAAATCATTAGTCTCATTCAATCAAATGTTGTCGCGTGACCAATTTCTCGTTCTACTTGTCGTGATAATGAACCGTCGGCTCTGACATGTCCAGTTAGGAATTATTACCTTATGTATGCTCCTATTTTCCCCCCCACTTAGTCGAACGCTCGGTGTCATACCCTACCAACATCATCCCTTGAGCACGCTAAGTGCTAAAAATTGTCAAACTTTGATGGGCCCTAACTTGGAATCCGTGGCACCTTTGAGCGATCCGTTTGAACCTACGGGGCCATGAGAGGGGTCCCTACAAAAGCCTATCTCGGTTTTCAATTTTCCCTATGGTTTTATTAGGGCAGCATTTTTTCGGTTGGCAAAAAAATCGTCAGTCTCATTCAATCAAATGTTGTCGCATGACACAATATGACCCCTTAGGACACCATATGACTCATAACAACCCAATATGGTGTCATAAGGGGTCGTATGTTGTCCTTAGGGGTCATATGGTGTCTCATGACCCCTTAGGAAATAATATGACCCCTTAGGACAAAATATAACCCATAACGACAAAATTTAGTGTCTTAAGGGGTCATATGGTGTCCTAAGGGGTTGTAGGACACAATATGACCCCTATGGAGACCATATGACTCATAACGACCCAATATGGTGTCATAAGGGGTCGTATGTTGTCCTTAGGGGTCATATGGTGTCCCATGACCCCTTAGGACACCATATGACCCATACCGATACAATTTGGTGTCTTAAGGGGTCATATGGTGTCCTAAGGGGTCGTAGGACACAATATGACCCCTTAGGACACCATATGACTCATAACAACCCAATATGATGGCATATGGGGTTGTATGCTGTCCTTAGGGGTCATATGGTGTCCCATGGCCCCTTAGGACACAATATGACCCATAACAACAAAATTTGGTGTCTTAAGGGGTCATGGTGTCCTAAGGGGTCGTAGGACACAATATGACCCCTATGGTCACCATATGACTCATAATGACCCAATATTGTGTCATAAGGGGTCGTATGTTGTCTTTAGGGGTCATATGGTGTCCCATGACCCCTTAGGACACTGTATGACCCCTTAGGACACAATATTAACCATAACGACAAAATTTGGTGTCTTAAGGGGTCATATGGTGTCCTAAGGGGTTGTAGGACACAATATGACCCCTATGGACACCATATGACTCATAACGACCCAATATGGTGTCATAAGGGCTCTTATGTTGTCTTTAGGGGTCATATAGTGTCCCATGACCCCTTAGGACACCATATAACCCATAATGACATAATTTGGTGTCTTAAGGGGTCATATGGTGTCCTAAGGGGTTGTAGGACACAATATATCCCCTTAGGACACCATAGGACCCGTAATAAGCCAATATGGTGTCTTAAGGGGTCATATGGTGAACTAAGAGGTCGTAGGACACAATATTACCCTTATGGACACCATATGACTCATAACGACCCAATATGGTGTCATAAAGGGTCACATGTTGATCTTAGGGGTCATACGGTGTCCCATGACCCCTTAGGACATAATATGACCCATAACGACATAATTTGGTGTCTTAAGGGGTCATATGGTGTCCTAAGGGGTCATAGGAGACAATATAACCCCTATGGACACCATATGACTCATAACAACCTGATATGGTGTGATAAGAGGTTGTATGTTGTCCTTAGGGGTCATATGGTGTTCCATGACCCCTTAGGAAACCATATGACCCATAACCACACAATTTGGTGTGTTAAGGGGTCATATGGTTTCCTAAGGGGTCGTAGGACACAATATGACCCCTTAGGACACTATAGGACCTATAAAGACCCAATATGTTGTCTTAAGGGGTCATATGGTGTCCTAAGGGGTCGTAGGACACAATATGACCCCTTAGGACACTATAGAACCATAACAACCCAATATTGTGTGATAAGGGGTCGTATGTTGTCCTTAGGGGTCATATGGTGTCCCATGACCCATTAGGACACCATATGACCCCTAACGACACAATTAGGTGTCTTAAAGGGTCATATCATGTCCTAAGAGGTCGTAGGACACAATATGACCCCTTAGGATACCATAGGACCCATAACGACCCAATATGGTGTCTTAAGGGGTCACATGGTATCCTAAGGGGTCATAGGACACAATATGACCCCTATGGATACCATATGACTCATAACGA
The DNA here is from genome assembly GCF_030272615.1 of Cryptomeria japonica. Taxonomy (NCBI): domain Eukaryota; kingdom Viridiplantae; phylum Streptophyta; class Pinopsida; order Cupressales; family Cupressaceae; genus Cryptomeria; species Cryptomeria japonica. Next base: position 717,663,373 of record NC_081412.1, read on the forward strand.
CCCAATATGGTGTCATAAGGGGTTGTATGTTGTCCTTAGGGGTCATATTGTGTCCCATGACCCCTTAGGACACCATATAACCCATAATGACACAATTTTGTTTCTTAAGGGGTCATATGGTGTCCTAAGGGGTCATAGGACATAATATGACCCCTTCCTATGACCCCTTAGGACACCATAGGACCCATGGCAACCCAATATGGTGTCTTAAGGGGTCATATGGTGTCCTAAGGGGTTGTAGGACATAATATGACCCCTTAGAACACCATAGGACCCATAACGACCCAATATGGTGTCATAAGGGGTTGTATGTTGACCTTAGGGGTCATATGGTGTTCCATGACCCCTTAGGACACAATATGGACCATAAAAATAGAATTTGGTGTTTTAAGGGGTCATATAGTGTCCTAAGGGGTTGTAGGACACAATATGACCCCTATGGACACCATATGACTCATAAACACCCAATATGGTGTCATAAGGTCTCGTATGTTGTCCTTAGGGGTCATATGGCGTTTCATGACCCCTTAGGACACCATATGACCCCTAATGACACAATTTGGTGTCTTAAGGGGGCATATGGTGTCCTAAGGGATCGTAGGACACAATATGACCCATAATGACCCAATATGGTGTCTTAAGGGGTCATATGATGTCCTAAGGGGTCATAGGACATAATATGACCCCTTAGAACCCATAATGACCCAATATGGTGTCATAAGGGGTCATATGTTGACCTTAGGGGTCATATGGTGTCCCATGACCCCTTAGGACATAATATGACACATAACAACACAATTTGGTGTCTTAAGGGGTCATATGGTGTCCTAAGGGGTTGTAGGATACAATATGACCCCTATGGACACCATATGACTCATAATGACCCAGTATGGTGTCAAAAGGCTCTTATGTTGTCCCTAGGGGTCATATGGTGTCCCATGACCTCTTAGGACACCATATGACCCATAACGACACAATTTGGTGTCTTAAGGGGTCATATGGTGTCCTAAGGGGTCATAGGATACAATATGACCCCTTAGGACACCATAGGACCCATAACAATCGAATATGGTTACTTAAGGGGTTATATGGTATCCTAAGGGGTCGTAGGACACAATATGACCCCTTAAGACACTATAGGACCCATAATGACCCAATATGGTGTCATAAGGGGTCATATGGATTCTTAAAGGGGTCATATGACACAATATGACCCCTTAGAATACAATATGACCCGTAATGACACAATATGGTGTCTTTAGGGGTTATATGGTGTCCTAAGAGGTTGTAGGACACAATATAACCCCTTAGGACACCATAGGATGCATAATCTCTCTATCTCTCTCTCCCTTCCCTCTCCCCATCTCTCTCTCCCTTCACCCTCCCTCTCTCTCCCTCTCTCCCTCTCTCTCTCTCTCTCCTAATCTCTCTCTCTCTCTCTCCCCTAATCTCTTTGTCTCTCTCTCTCTCTCTCCTAATCTCTCTCTCTCTCTCTCTCTCTCCCCTAATCTCTTTGTCTCTCTCTCCCTTGCCCCCTCTCTCTCTCCCTTCCCCCCCCCTCTCTCTCTCTCTCTCTCTCTCTCTCTCTCTCTCTCTCTCTCTCTCTCTCTCTCTCTCTCTCTCTCTCTCTCCCCCCCACTCCCCCCTCTCCCTCTCCCTCTCCCTAATATCATATACTAATTTATTTATAAATTAATATATTAAAATATTATATATTAATATATTAATAAACAATAGATTAATTATGTGCAAATTTAGTTAGTGAATTTACTTATTAAAATTGGATATCCGATATAATTGGATATCTGATTTTTGTTGTACAAATTTTGGCTCGGGAATGCTTTGGGGTTTGGCTTGGAAGTGACAAGTCTGGAAAGTCAACTGAAAAAATGTGTTTTTTAGTATTCCTTGATTTTCCAGACTTTACACTAGTTGCTGACGACTTTTTTTGTAGCCAAAATTGATAAAACGAAAAGGGTTTTTTAAGGACGTTCTCAGCTTTCTAGCAATATAAGGCTTGTCTTATTTCGACTTTAATAAATAATAATTATTTATTTTCTAATTAAATTCTGACAATAGTCCCGATTGATAGACTGATTGAAAAACACTCATAACTTTCAAACGGTATAACATTTTTTGAATTTGAAACATGCATCACATCCTATGCTTCGTCTGTTATAGGGAAATTTTTTTTAAAAAAAAAATCATAAGGTTTTGACCAAGTTAAGGTGGTCAGACGTAGGAGTTTCTAAATTTCTGAAAAGCTGTAGTAAAAAATTCATAAAAAATTATTTACTTTATAAAAATTTATAAAAAAATATGTGTCACATCCAGACACGAGTCTAATACTTATATTATAAAAAAATATTATGATTTGATTGTGATTAGGGTGGTCAGACATACGTCCATTTCTTATCTTTTTCCTGAAATTTTAGTACCATTGCATTGAAATTTGAAATTTTCATCAAATAGAATTTTTTTTTTCAAAAAAAAAACTAGTAGCTTAGAAACTAAATTCAATTTTCTATAGATTCTCTTCTTACATATTTTAAAAATAATGTTCACAACTTATTCAAATTTTCATGTCAAGGTGCATAACTCTGATTTTTTGAAATTTCATTGCCACTTAAGGGCCTATTTTGGCACACCATGATCCCGCACATACCCAAAAGCTAGCACCTTTACCTTGCTTAGCACTTTTCAGAAGAGAGGTTCCTAATTTAGAATAAGTAGGTTCCAACTCAACCATATCTAGGTTTAAACTACCCATTTTGGTGTTGTTTGACATGAGGTTTGCTTAATCTACTTTATCCCAAGATGTTTGTTTGTTATTAGACTAGGAGGATAAGCCCTTCATTTAAGAATCCAATAAGGTAGTCAATCCCAAAACACAACCAATGACAATTGCTCCTACTATTTCCAAGCTTTTAAAAGGTAACGTAGTTGTTCTATGTTATATTACAACAATGAGTAGGTACCAAAATGTGTTTGAATGGAGGACACACTTGCCACGTAATCTGTTGGTTGAAGGTTTTGTTAGATAAATTCTCCATTTTTCATCTTTGTTGACAAACCATTCCTAGTGATAACCACATGGTGGGATCTCTTACAATTTCTTACACAATAATTTAACCATCACATAACCAATAATACCATTTAAACTAATCAAGGCTAATTTAGCAACTGGGTATTCACACCATAATAAAATATAGCTTCATTTACATTAAATAATGAAGCGGTATACTTAGATTCTCAACCAAAATCTAGCAATATAGGCAAGGAAGAATTATTGAGGTAGAAGTTTACTGTTATTAATTTATTTCTTGAGCACTTCCTTATCACAAAATATATACACCTAGTATTAGACTTGCAAGGCTGTCTTGAGATAACGTTGAGTTAACATATCTAAATTTCATTATGCCTAAAGTTGCAGCTCTATAAAAAAGATCTAAGAACAATGGTTACTTAAATCAAACATTAAATCAGCTCTAAATAATACCTCCAATAACCACACAAAATGATATAACACAGTCTATTGTATATGATGGCTTATATACAATCATAGGGTAGTAAGTAATTTAATTATATTTTCTTGGTTCACTAGTTGGAAGCCACATATGATATCCTGATGTGTTTGTTGCTATTATGCCCATATATAGTCTCCATCATAACCTATTTTTGCCATATCCTACACAACTCAAAACTCCACCAGTAGTATATCAACATTATTTTAGAAATTGTATAAGATTGGGGTTTTAGTACATGTATTGTTGAGTTTGGCTTAGTTGTCAACAATGGAGAAACCCCTTTATTTTATTTTTTGCATATTGGCTGGAACAACTCAAACTACAAAGCAACAAGATAAAAAGAAAATCAAATAAGCAACAAGGATTTTCCCACAATATCAAGACTTCTTATAAGCTAAACAAATTATCAATAGTTATTATCATACTTCCTTTACTCATAACACACAACATTATCAGATAAATGATTGATAAATAGAGAGATGAATAAGGAACTGGAAACTAGAAGTTGCTGAAATTTCAATGCCTAAAAAACCTTTTCCTTGAATTGATTTGTTTCCCTTCCACAAAATATCCTCACACTCAGCTTCTAAAATCTCCTTTTTCTACCTCCATCTTGTCTTTAGCTATTGGGCTATGCAAAATTTTTGGCCATAATGGATGTCATGGGGGCTTTGTAATAAATTCTTGGCACCATATATTTTCAAAACCTGCAAAAACATCCCTCCAACAACTTATTAGAGAGTGGTCGACCTTCCTCTCCTTGCCCATGGCCATTCCCATTGATTGAAGATCGTCTCTTGTCGTAGGAAGAATAGGTAGCTTCATAAATTGAAGTTTTTTTCTTTTTCCCTCATTGATGCCCTATGGTCTTCGTTTCCTCTTCGTGAAAATTAGAGAAATGTATTTCTTCTTTACCTTGCTTATATTTTTTTTCCTTTTGTTAGGCTTTGGAGGATTTAATAAATTATGAGATAGGCATTAATAAGTGGAGCTTTTGTTTTTATTTTATTTTACTTGACTTATGTTGTTTGGCAATTGTTTAAATCTTATTTAGCTAGCTCCTTCATCCATGCATTGATGTCCCATTATAAATGTTTTTTTTTTCTTCATTTAGTGTTTATTTATTTTTAAATTAATCAGATATAGCTAAACATATATAAGTATCTAATAATTTTCCATTTTATACTTATATTTCATTTTATTTAGCCATATAATAGTTATGAATATGCATATTTTATTTATTTTTAGCTATATATATATAATGATTCTTCTATCATCATTATTATCCAATGCCTACAATTTGATTATATTGAATTAAGTTCTTATCTATGTCTCATAGACTTAGCCAAGAATGAATAAATAATGACGACTAAATGAATGTCTATGGTCCTAAGGTTACACGGTAACTCAAAACAATCCTCGCTATACTTGTTAATCTTTCTAGAGAGACTATTAAATATTGCAAATTCAATTTAACTGGATAGCAGAAATCTAAATGGTTGCAAGGATTAACAAAAGACCTTGACACAAGGACGACATTGGACTACCTATCTATCACCAACGCAACTACAAAATCCATTTGTATTACACCCCTATATCTGCAACCAACGACAAACCTCACACAAGTCCACCCACACATTATTAGTCTGAATTAGTCTAAACAAAGTAAACACATTAAATTACATAAAGCATAATAAAGACAATAATTATATTCTAAAATATAAGCATCAAGTTCCCAACCCACACACACACACACACACACACATGTCCATAAAACAAAGTCCAGAACTCCACAGCTAGTCCAAATTACATAAGAGCTAGGGTCATAAAAAACTATTAATATGGTTTTCTAGGGGCTATGACAATGACATAGTTTTATTCTCCTAGGACTCCAAGACTTTATGAATATAACAAAAATTTAAATGAAAAGTTTCCATATCAATGCAAGTTAAAGAAAATGGATTTTTAACATTTGGTCTTGACTAGTTTGAGGACTTCTAGTAAATTGTTGAACTTACATATTGATGAGACTAGAGGTGGAGGGTAAGTGCACCAAGATGGTGAACAAAAAGAGGGGTATAAGTGGCCACTTTTTTATTTTTATTTTATTCTGAAAACAAGTAAACCTGAACTTCAAAGAGATATTTGAAGGTCACGCACTCAAAACTAGGAGTTGAGAAAATAATAAGAATTGTAGTACTCTTAATCTAGTTTCTAAACTACTCAAGTTTTTAAAAATTGGATAAGATTAAGAGGGTCAAACCTCTCTCGCACGAAAAAATGTTCTTGATTTTTTTAGAAAAACATAACATAGCTTTTTTCGTGTGCTGCACAAAATATATAGTTAGATTTAGTATTTTGAAAAACCCTTTGGTAGGATGATAGGTAAGATTGAGATATATAAGTTGTGTATTTTTTTATAATTTTTGGTTGAGTCTTTTTTTTTTATGATTTTTTGAAGTGACCGCATCCTGAAAATTTGGTACTTGTTTGTGCGTTGGGCATAATTTGCATCAAAATAATCGAAAATGGAAACTTATTTTTTAAAATTGTATATAATATAGTGTAGAACAATAATATGTAATTTATTTTGAATTTGGTCAGCTATATCAAAAGTTATTAAAAAAATGGTATACATATGTCTATGAAGATTGTCGAGGCACTGGTAAAGAAAATTAAAGTTTACTATGTTGATGTTGTCTAAAAATAGAAAACTTTATATGGTCAGAAAGCTAAGAAGGTGTGTGAGATTATGGTGGTAATTTTAGAGATACCCTTTTGATCATTTGTAAACCTGATGATGATGAAGTTGAGAAATCATGTTGAAAGATGAAAAAATGTGTAAAGGGACAAAAATGGAGGGTTATGAAAAACATCATTTTGAGTTTCACAAAACCCATACGGGTTATGAAAAACCATCATTTTGAGTTTCAAAAAACCAGTACGGTTTATGAAATAATTTTGAGTTTCACAAAACCCGTATGGGTTATGAAGACATCAAAATGTATGCTTGTAAACTTAGCATTTACTACACATATGTATAGAAATACATATATAATATATGTTTATGTATGTATATATGCATAGATATAGTTATATATACATATATTTATATAGATATATGTATATATGTTTGTATACATGCATGCCTCTCTTCTTTTCCTCTCACTCATCTTCCTTCCCCCATCACCGTCTCTGTCTATTCTAAGCCCTAATTATCCTCCTTGAGTTCTATCTCATCTCTCTCCCCCTCACACTTCTCTCTCTGTCGAGTCTATCACCCTCTTATCCTTCTCGTTCTCTCTCTACCTCATCTCTCTCTCTCTCTCTCTCTCTCGCGTTATCCTATCGTTTTATCACCCTCTACCCCTTCTCTCTCTTTATCTCCCTACCTCTCCCTCCCCCTCTCGTTATCTTATCCTATTCTCTGTCCCTCCCCCCCTCTCTCTCTCTCTCCCTCTCTCTCTCTCTGGTGCAGGAGCACCTAGTTTTATTGAGCATTTTCAAAATTTTGGAGTGATTGATCATGGTTGGGATTAATGAATGAATAATGGACTGGTGTAGGAGCACCTAGTTTTATTGAGCATTTTCAAAATTTTGGAGTGATTGATCATGGGTGGGATCAATGAATGAATACTGGACTATTGATAGGTCAACAAGTGTGTTTTGGAGTTATTTGAAGAGTGTTTGTCACCAAGGTTTGCTTGTTTTCTCAGTTTTGGTCAATGTGCCCTTGTAAGCCAAAAATGACATTATTTTGCAAAATAGGGTAAAACTATTTGTAAGGCCTCATTAGTAATTTGGTCATGTTAGTTTGATGTTAGGGAACCATCCTAGGGGGTTTAGAGTGATTAGAAATGCATAAGCTGCAAATATGCAAAAATGAGCAAAAGTTGTCATTGTTGCTTGACAACTTTTTGCAACTTTTCAAAATTGATCAAATCGGTGGTTAAGAGACTGATGGGTCATTGGTTATGAGAAAGGAGGCATATAAAATGATTTTTCAATGATTGTAAATGGGTTGGGAGTTCCCTGGTCAAATTTTGAATATATTTGAAGGCAATTTTCAGGTTTTTGCATAAGACTTATAATTTTTGGTTATAGAAGTTCGTACCAGATGACCTGATCTTGGTAATGTCCTTTCATGATGGATTAGTATATGGTGTTGTGGTGTTGAGGAAGTGATTTTATTATTTCTTAGTTTAGGTTTAGTGTTTGATTACAAATTGTCTTCTACTACACTGCTCTCGGTCTGAGCAAGGGTTTAAGACCCTAGACATGGTTCCAACTTGAAATCCCATTGTGTTTGTTCAATGGAAATTTGGATTCAAGTCATGGAGCCCACCTATAGTGTAAATATTCTTTTTAATATCCTGGAGGTTGCTTGGAAGCCATTTGCCATCATATCCTAGGCAAGCTCTGCCATAGCCTGACTAGGGATATGATTGTCATTTTTATCATTGCTTACAGGGAAGATATAATGTGGATGTGCCAAGTGTTTGGAATGAAATAAAGAGGCCTAATGGAGTCTCAATAGAAGCAGGGAGGTATGACAGGGTGTAGAAACCCATAAACCCTTAAACCCTTAAAAAGAGCCATTTTGGGGTTCGTACCTATACGGACGTTCCAGACAACCTAACTTACTGAATCTAAAAGTTTGTCCAAAAGGGTATTCAGATCACTAAAGATCTTAGGAGGTCTTTTGGATTTTTTCTAAGAAATTGAAAAAAAACCATGAAGGTAGGGCTTATAGGGGCTCTTAGGGCTACAAGGCCTAGAAAATAGGAACAAGAGAAAGCGATGGGAAAATGGAGAGAAACCAAACAAAGAACCTCATGAATGGAATTGAAACACCTTCTCTACACCCCCTGAGACCCCTGCAAGTGTATGTTGGAGATTTGACAACTTGAAGGTTGGATTTACTCTAGTGAATCCCAGCTAGGCTTGTGAGTAATAGGAGCAACCAAGTTGATAGGGAGCACTCCAAAGGAGTTCAGTTGTTTGAATTGAAATTGGACAAGAGGAGGGTACAAGCAAGTATAAAATCCCACTATAACTTATTTTTCCCACCTATTTACCAATGTGCAACTCTTTTGTAACATTCTCCTCATCAAAGTGGTATCAGAGCAAGTTAAGAGTTGGGAAGAAACCAGTTAAAGTCAGAGACTGAGTCTGTAGGTGAAAATAGCCTTAGGATGGTGACCATTGTAGAGTTAGCCAAAAAGGTAGAAGATCAAGAGGAAGAGAATAGACTCCTCAGAGAAATATTGCAACAATTGGAGAACAAACTCGGTGAAGTAGAAGACAAGACTGAGAAGGTAACTATCAAAATCGAAGGAAAGGGTAAAGAAGTTGTAGAAGAGGATGACACACCTAAACTAGATCCTATTCTACCTGAAGAACCTTTCCATAGGGCCATCAAAGCCTTAGTGGGGAAGTCCCTAGAAGGAGTGCCACTTTATTGTGGAAAAATGGAGCCATAAGTGGTCATGTCGTGGATTGAAGGATTGGAGAATCATTTTGAATGTGATGGAATTAGTGAAGCACAAAAGGTGAAGGTAGCCAAATGTAGATTGAGAGGACCAACCTTGATTTGGTGGAAGTTCATCCAAGAGGAGAGGCAAAAGGAGGGTAAGAACCCAATTGCCACTTGGAAAGGAATGCTAGCCAAGGTGAGAGAAGCCCATATCCCTAAAGACCATGACATTCAATTACACAAGAGGAGACAAATTTTGAGACAAAGAGAACTAGATGTGAGCAGCTACACTGAAGAATTTCAAAAGTTGTGTTTGAGATCTAAGGTGGTGGAAGATGAAAACATCAAGGTAGCCAGGTACTTAAATGGTTTGCTGTGGAATATCCAAGAAGATATAAGTTTGTTGTGTCCTAGTACTGTCCATAAGTGCTATCAATAGAGGTAGAGGTAGGGGAAGAGATGGAAGAGGTTGTAGAGGTAGCTATGGTGGAAGGAGTGTAAACCAAAGATCCCAAGGGGAATCCAAGTTGGTAGAGAAGAGTGGGGATTCCAATAGCAAGAGAAGCTATAGAGGAAGGGGATCTAGCAATTCTAGTAGAGGAAGGTGTTGGCATTTTGAGTTTGTTGGCATTTTGCATAGAGATTGCATTAATGATATGTTGTCATTGATGTCAATTGAACCGGTATAATGATATTCATGTTATTGGTGATATTGTTATTTTTGATATTAGCTAGTAACTAGTAAGAAGAGCTTTGTGGAAGATGTTGTAAACTGGTGTGTTAAGTTTGTGAGTTGAACCAGCAAACCGGTGTAAAGGGTTAAAACTTTCTATACAGTGTAACCGATAAACCCTACTTATTGATAAACCCTACCCAATCAAGTTTGTTGGTTTATTATCTGGTGAGCGGTAATGATGGAGACACATGTGATCATTGTATGAGGATAAGTTCAAATTGTTTTGGTGCATTTGTTTGATTTCTTGGAAAGGAGAAAAGTGGATTGCATCTAATGCACAAGGTGTGATGAGTTACAAAGTCCAATGGAGCAGTGATCATGGAGCGGTTGGAATTTTCTTGAAGAATGTGAAGAGATTGTTATGATTTTTAATGGTCAAGATTGTATCGACTTATTTTTAATCTTGATGATGAGAATTAGGTTTTTTTTGTTTTACCGACCTAATTGTTTTTGTATTTAAGGTCGATGAAGTTGTTTGTAAAAGGAGTTGGTAAAGTAGGCAAGATTGGTAGAAACTTGTGAGTGTGCAGTTGCCTAAATGGTGAATGGATTTGTACTTTGAGTAAAGGCAAATTGAAGCTTAAGAAGGATCTGATCAAGCAAATGTAATGTTATTGAGACAGATCAACAAAACCTATTGTTTTCTAACAATTACAACAAAAGTGAAATCCCTTAACCAGGTAAGCTCTAACAAGCTTAGTTACTCATTAAATCCTCTAACAAGGTGGTACATTAGCTTGGACTCTTAAATGCTCCAGTGAGGTTACTCCTAATAGAGTATTGTGCTTTTCATCAAGGCATATTTGTAAATCCCTTAACCAGGTGATTCCTAAACAGGAATTAGTTCTTAACAGGACTTATTGTAAAGCTTTAACAGACTTGGCTCCTAATAGGGTGAACTTCAGAAGAGTTCAAATAGCTATCTTTGTGAGTCCCATCTCACCGTGGTTTTTACCTATTTGGGTTTTCCACGTATAAAATTTTGTGTCAGGTGGTGAATGCTTTTGTGGTTGTGATATTAAATGTTGATTAGATTAATTTATGATGAAGCATGATATCTAGAAGCATTGAAAGATGAATATGTTGAGTTATGATTAAGCATTGTTGATGTTTGCAAGATTGAAGTTGTTTATTGTTAAGTTGTCATAACAAACAAACCGGTTGATGTCAAGTATTCTTATGAATATTGATCTTGACTGAAATAAGTTACTTTGTGTGATTGAATTTGAGTTTGGGAACTTTGCATCACTTTTTTAGTATACTGATTCAGCCCCCCCCCCCCCCCCCCCTCTTAGTATTCTACCAGATACTTATTCTTTCGTCATACCATCAATTGGTATCAGAGTGTCTCAGGTCCTCTTTATCTAAAAGCCTAACAACTTGAGGAAAAGATCTTGTAGATCATGATGAAGAAAGAAGGTCCGAAGTTCAAAAAAGATAACTATAGAATATGGAGCGACAGAATGAAGATTTACATTAATATTCTTGGTAGTCAGTATTGGGATCATATAGAAAATTAGTATATTACACCTACTGGAACCCTGATTGATGATCAGAAGAAAGAACAACAAGAAAATCACCAAGCATTAGAGGATATTATTAGTTCCCTTTTGGATGCTGAATATGTAGATGTTCATGGTCTTGAAACTGCATATGAAGTATGGAAGAAACTAGAAGATATTTATAGCGGTGATGAATATGTCAAGATTGCTAAAGAAGAGAGTCTAAGAGGAAAATTTGATGATATGAGAATGTCCGAAGGTGAGAATATCTAGCAATATAGTCAAAGGATAAAAGAGATAGTTGGAGAGATAACAAGTGCAGGAGGGAAAGTGAAAGATGCCACAATAATTAGTAAGGTACTAAGAAACCTGCTACCGGTCTATGCTATCTGAGTTGCAGCTATTCAGGAGCTAAAGTCCATTGACAAATCTAAGGTATCTCTTAACTCTTTTATTGGCAAACTTACTACTTTTGAACTAAATGGCTATGATGATAGTGTACAGAGATCAAAATTTGCATTCAGAGCTTCTGTCTCTAACCCATTTGTGAGAAGAAGTAGAGATAGCGACCATGGTCATGAATCTAGATCCAACAAAGATGTTGATGATGAAGACAACTTAGTGGAACTTGAAGCATTGTTGGCAAAATGACTTCCTAGAGGCACTGGCAAATATAAAGGTAAGCTACCTTTAAAATGTTTTGCATGCAACAAAATGGTCATATAGTAGATAATTGCCCTAATGGTGAAAATGAGTACAAAAGAGACAAATTTAAGAAGTATAAGGGTAAAGCCAACAAAGATTGTCTTGTAGCTATTGATAGTGGTATTACTGATGAAGAATCTGATGATGATGCTAGTGAAGATAATGTGTTTGTAGCTATTAAGGAAGAAATATCAGATCAGAAGGCACTAGTATCCAGAATGGATAACTATGATGATTGGATCATTGATAGTGGTTGTTCACATCACATGACTAGTGATCAGAGCAAATTTATTTCCCTGAAGTAATTTGATGGCGGCGTTGTTAGATTTGGTAATGACTCACCCTATATGGTTAAAGGAAAGGGTTTTATTTCTCTTAATGGGAAGAGCAGTGTTGACGATGTCTATTGGGTTGAAGGCCTAAAGCACAATCTTTTGAGTGTGGCACAACTTAACGATAGAGGATACCCACTGGAGTTTATAAATGGTATGTACAAAATATTTGACAACAAAGGTGAATTGATTGCAACTGGTAAACAGACCAGAGGTAATCTATTTCATCTTAATCCTAAAGTTAGAAACTGTTTGATTGCAAAGATATATGATAGTTGGCTTTGGCATAGGAGATTTTGTCATATAAATTTTGACAATATTGTTAAAGTAAGAAAGTCTAAGACAGTAAGAGGTCTGCCTCATCTAGAAAAACCAGTTAATGCTCTTTGTAAAGAATGTCAGTTACAAAAGATGACTTCTTCAACTTTCAAGAGAAAGTCCTTCTCAGCAGAGCACTTGTTAGATTTGGTTCATACATATCTATGTGGATCAATAATAACAAGAAGCATTCAAGGTGACATATATTTCATGATATTTACTAATGATTATTCAAGGATGATGTGGGTCACATTCTTAAAGGATAAGAATGAAGCTTTTGGTAAATTCAAGGCATTCAGAGCCTTAGTTGAGAAAGAGAGTGGCAAAAAATAAAATGTTTGAGAATAGATCAAGGCGGTGAATTTACTTCTTTGGAATTCACTAAGTATTGTGATGGTAATGGTATCAAGCGGCAACTTTCTGCACCAAGGACACCACAACAAAATGATATAGCAGAGAGAAACAACCAGATAGTAGTTGAAGCGGCTAGGACAATGTTGATACAAGGAGATGTGGCAAAAACATTTTGGAGAGAAGTTGCAAGTACAACAGTCTACACAATGAATCAGATACTAATAAAAAAGGTAAGGACAAAACCCCTTATGAATACTGGTATGGGAGATCACCTGATGTTAGCTATTTTAAGATATTTGGAAGCAAAATTTTTATTAAAAGAGGTGATTACATAAGCATGTTTGAAGCTAAGAGTGATGAAGGCATATTTCTTGGCTACTCCACCAAGAGTAAGGCCTATAAATACTTCAACAACTAGACTCAGAGAATTGTTGAGAGTGCTGATGTTCATGTAGATGAATGTCCTAAAATTACAGAAGGAACAAGTTTAGACAAAAAGGATGAAGATCCTTGTATTTTGATTTTGGAGTGTGAAACTATTAAGACGAAAATCGGTAAAGAAAATCTTGACGTACTTGTTCAAACGGAACAAATAAATTTAGAAGAAGATGATAATGAAGAAGCTGAACTTGATGAGAACGATCATGTTATTCCTAGGTATGTGAGACTGAATCACAGTCCTAAACAAATAATTGGGGATAAGGATGTCGGTGTACTAACTAGAAGGAGAATAAGAGAAAACACTTGCATGATTTCGACCTTTGAACCTAGAAGTGCTATAGAGACATTTGGCGATGATCATTGGGTTAAAGCTATGGAGGAGGAGTTGGATCAAATTGAGAAGAACAACACTTGGACCCTGGTACCCTGAATGGTAAACAAGAATGTTATAGGTACTAAATGGGTGTTTAGAAATAATTTAAATGAAGATGGTGTTGTAGTTCACAACAAGACAAGATTAGTCTGCAAAGGTTATGCACAAGAAGAAGGAGAAGATTATGGAGAAAATTTTGCACCAGTAGCAAGACTTGAAGGTGTCAGAAAATTAATGGCATTTGTAGCTCATAAAAAGTTTAAGGTATATGAGATGGATGTCAAGTCTGCATTTTTGAATGGGATATTGGAAGAAAAGGTCTATATAGAGAAGCCTAATGGTTATGCATTGATAGATAAGGAAGACATGGTATGCAAATTGCATAAAGCTTTGTATGGATTAAAGCAGGCACCCAGAGCATGGTATGAATGACTTCATACTCATCTGATGAAGATAGGCTTTGCTAGAACCAATGATGATAGCAATTATCTCAAGTCTAAAGGAGATGATATACTAGTCAGTGAAGTATTTGTTGATGATATTCTATTTGGAGGTAATGATGACATGAGTAATTGTTTTGCAGATGAAATGAAGAATGAGTTTGAAATGTCATTAGTAGGGGAAATAAAAAAAATCAAAGGCTTACAGATACAACAGATGAAGAATGGTATTTTCATTACTCAATACAAGTATGTGAAAGAGATTTTGAAGACTTTTGGTATGAGTGACTATAAACCAGTTGGAACCCCAATGGCTATAGGTTGTAAATTGTCCAAGGATGATGCATCTAAGTCTGTAGATGAAAAGGTATATAGATCAATCATTGGAAAGTTACAGTATGTTATTCACAGTCGACCGGATATTGCCCATGTGGTTGGTATTGTTGCTAGATTTCAGAAGAATCCAAAGGAAGCACATCTGATGGCAACCAAGAGAATTTTTAGATATCTGAAAGGTACTGTTGACTATGGGTTATGGTATCCATATGGTGGAAATTTTGATTTGAAAGTTTACACAGATGCTGATTGGGCATGAAATATTGATGACCAAAAGAGTACTACCAGTGGAACATTCTTTCTAGGAGGAAGGTTAGTTTCATGGAGTACTAAAAAGCATAATTGTACTTCACAATCTATTGCTGAAGCTGAGTATGTAGTAGCTTATATGAATTGCACACAAGCTATGTGGATGAGACACATTTTGGAAGGTTTGAAGATGAAAATCTCAGAACCAATAAAGATTTTGTGTGATAATACAAGTGCAATAAACATTTTTAAAAATTATGTTTTGCACGCAAGGACTAAGCACAATGAGTTGAAGTATCACTTCTTGAGGGAAAAAGTTCAATGTAAAGATGTTATCTTGGAGCATGTTTCTACCAAGGAGCAACTTGCAAATATCTTTACCAAACCTCTGCCTAAGACCACTTTTGAGTATCTTAGAGGTCAATTGGGGGTTGTCCCTCTTCATGAAGTTAGTTGAGCATGATGCTAATTGCATCAGTCTCTGAATTACTTGTATAATCTTACATGGATTGATGAAGAAGTGGATGTATTCCACAGGGGGAACATCAAGTTGTAGTATGATGTTGATGCATAGTGAGAGCAAAATTACATGTTTTTACTTTCACCCTGGCATTGCTGTCAAAGGGGGAGAAGAACTATATGATTTAGGAGAAGAATTATGTGTTTGATTAGGTGAACCAGTGACAGACTGAAGATAGATAGAGCAAGGTGAATACTTGGTAATGCAAACCAGGATTCCTATTCACCAATCTCAGTAGCAATCAGAGGCGTTGATATTTGTATTGCCATCAATGCCAAAGGTGGAGATTGTTGGAATTTTGAGTTTGTTGACATTTTGCATAGAGATTGCATTAATAATATGTTGTCATTGATTTCAATTGAATCAGTATAATGGTATTCATGTTATTGGTGATATTGTTGTTTTTGATATTGGCTAGTAACCGGTAAGAAGAGTTTTGTGGAAGATGTTGTAAATCAGTGTGTTAAGTTTGTGAGTTGAACCGGTAAACCGGTGTAAAGGGTCAAACCTTTCTATATAGTGTAATTGGTAAACCCTGTACCTATTGATAAACCCTAACCGATCAAGTTTGTTGGTTTATTATCTAGTGAGCGGTAATGATAGAGACACGTGTGATCATTGTATGAGTATAAGTTCAAATTATTTTGGCACATTTGTTTGAGTTCTTGGAAAGGAGCAAAGTGGATTGCATCTAGTGCACAATGCGTGATGAGTTACAAAGTCCAATGAAGCGGTGATCATGGAGCGGTTGGAATTTTCTTAAAGAATGTGAAGAGATTGTTATGATTTCTAACAGTCAAGATTGTACCAACTTGTTTGTAATCCCGATGATGAGAATTAGGTTTTTGTTGTGTTTTCGACCTAATTTTTTTTGTATTTAAGGTCGATGAAGTTGTTTGTAAAAGGAGTTGGCAAAGTAGGCAAGATTGGAAGAAACTTCTAAGTGTGCAGTTGCCTAACTGGTGAATGGATCTGTACTTTGAGTAAATGCAGGTTGAAGCTTAAGAAGGATCTGATCAAGAAAATGTAGTGTTCTTCAGACAAATCAACAAAACCTTTTTTTTTCTAACAATTACAACAGAAGTGAAATCCCTTAATCGAGTAAGCTCTAACAAGCTTGGTTACTCATTAAATCCTCTAACAAGGTGATCCATTAGCTTGGATTCTTAAATGCTCTAGCGAGGTTACTCCTAATAGGGTATTGTGCTTTTCATCAAGGCATATTTGTAAATCCCTTAATTGGGTGATTCCTAAACAAGAATTAGTTCTTAACAAGACTTATTGTAAAGCTTTAACAAACTTTGCTCCTAACAGGGCAAACTTAAGAAGAGTTCAGATAGCTATCTTTGTGAGTCCCATCTCACTGTGGTTTTTACTTATTTGGGTTTTCCACATATAAAATTTTGTGTCAAGAGGTGAATGCTTTTGTGGTTGTGATATTATATGTTGATTAGATTAATTTATGTTGAAACATGATATTTAGAAGCATTAAAAGATGAATATGTTGAGTTATGATTAAGCATTGTTGATGTTTGCAAGATTGAAGTTGTTTATTGTTAAGTTGTCATAACAGACAAACCACTTGATGTCAAGTATTCTTATGAATATTGATCTTGACTGAAATAAGTTACTTTGTGTGATTGAATTTGAGTTTGTGAACTTTGTATCAGTTTTTCAGTATATTGAATCACCACCCCCCTCTCATTATTCTACCGGATACTTATTCTTTCATAATACCATCATAAGGTCTAGTGGATCAGGAAGAGGGTCCTATTTCACCGCAATGAAGTTCTACAGTTATCATCAACTTGGACACCCAACCTATAGATGTCCTGAGATGTCTTCTTCATCCCAAGGAGGTGAAAGGAAGTAAATTATATTCGGGAAGATGTAGTAAATGTGAAGACATCAGAAGTGAGTTTAGATTCTGAGGTTGGAGAGAATCTCATGATGAGAAGAGTTTTGATCAAAGAAGTGGTTAAGGAGGAACCTTGCCAAAGAAGATCCTTGTTTAGGATAAAGCGCAAGATCATGGGCAAAGTGTGTAGAGTGGTGGTGGATATAGTGTCCACTGATAATATAGTATCAAAAGAAGCTATAAGAAAACTCAACCTGCAAAGAATTCCACATAGTGATCCTTATAGAGTTACTTGGCTCAACAAGGGGCAACATGCTTTGGTGAATGAACAAACTTGGGTGGAGTTCATAATAGGAGGATACATGGACAAAATCTTGTGTGAAATATTGCCAATGGATGCATGCCACCTACTCCTAGGTAGGCCTTGGCTATTTGATAGGAAAGCAATACACCATGGAGAAAATATTCCTATACTTTTCAAAAAGATGGAGTTACCTATAAATTTCAGTCCATAGGAGATCAAGAAGAGAGAAAATCTAAAGGTTCCAATGTGCTACTAGTTGGTGAGAAGGAGTTCATAAACATTCTCAAGGAAGGATAAGGAGTGGGGTTTGCCCTTGTTGTGAAACCAAAAGAAGAAAGCAAGGACAAGAAAGTATGTATTCCTAATGAAGTGCAACAGATACTAAATCAGTTCAAGGACATCACAAGTGATGGAACACTTGCAACCTTTCCTCCTCAACGTGCCATAAGTCACTAATTTGACTTCATACTCGGAGCCTCATTGCCTAATAAGGGAGCCTACAAAATGACACCGAAGCAGAATAAAGAGGTAGCTAAACAAATCCAAGAACTCTTGGACAATGGTCTGATAACGAAGAGCATGAGCCCATGTGTAGTTCCCATTGTTTTGGCACCAAAGAAGGGAGGTACTTGGGGACTTTGCACTGATTCAAGAGCCATTAACCAGATTACAATCAGGTATAGGTTTCACATTCCAATAATTGAAGATTTGATGGATTGTTTAGGGGTTGCTAAGTATTTTACCAAGATAGACCTCAAGAGTGGCTACCACCAAATCAGAATCAAGGAGGGAGATGAATGGAAGAAAACATTCAAGACCATAAAAAGACTTTATGAATGGCTTGTTATGCCATTTTGACTCACAAATGCCCCTAGCACATTCATGAGACTCATGAATGAAGTACTCAAGGATTACATTGGTAAATTTGTTGTTTTTTATTTAGATGACATCTTGATTTTTAGTAAGTTTAAAAATGAACATCTTAAGCATATAGAGATTGTATTGAAGAAATTATGTGATGAGCAACTAACTATCAATTTGGAGAAATGTGAGTTCATGAAATAGGAGTTGGTATATCTTGGGTTTGTAATCTCAAGTGGTGATTTGAAGATGGATACCTCAAAGGTGGAAGCCATAATCAGTTGGCCTACACCTAAAACAACAAGTGAAGTGAGAAGTTTTCATGGTTTGGCACAATTTTACAGGAAGTTCATCAGAGGGTTCAGTGAGATATGTGCACCTATGCTTGATACAATCAAAGGAGGTGTACAAACTAAGTTTCATGGAAAAAAGAGGAAAAAAAAGATTTTATCTTTTGAAGACAAAGGTGGATACTCAACCTATCCTTGTTCTTCCAAGCTTTGACAAGCT
Organism: Cryptomeria japonica; assembly: GCF_030272615.1. Taxonomy (NCBI): domain Eukaryota; kingdom Viridiplantae; phylum Streptophyta; class Pinopsida; order Cupressales; family Cupressaceae; genus Cryptomeria; species Cryptomeria japonica. The sequence goes on from NC_081412.1 coordinate 717,682,215, forward strand.
CTTCACCATAGAATGTGATGCAAGCAATATAGCAGTTGGAGCGGTCCTAAGTCAAGACAATAAACCAGTAGCATTTTTCAGTGAAAAGATCAATGATGCCAAGAAAAGGTATTCTTCCTATGATTTGGAGTTATATGAACTTGTTCAATCACTTAGGAAATGGAGGCATTATTTATTACCTAAATAATTTGTGGTTTATACTGATAACAAAGCTCTTAGTTTTCTCAACTCACAAGAAAAGTTGAATCATAGGCATATCAAATTGGTAGAGTATTTGCAGTCCTATACCTTTACCATTAAACATAAGAAAGGTCAATGCAATAAGGTTGTTGATGCATTAAGTAGAAGGTTGCTAAAAATTCAAGAAGTGCAGCTCAAGAGCATTGGAGTGGATAGTTTCAAAGGGTTATACCAAGATGATGAATATTTTGCTACCATATACAAGGTTTGTCAAGAGTTTAGAAATCATTGTCATGGTGAATATGCAGATTTTACCTTACAAGATGGTATTTTGTTTAAAGGAGGACAACTTTATGTACCTAGAGGGTACATGAGAGAAAATTTGATGCAAGAGAAGCACAATGGTTGTTTAAGTGGACATTTTGGTTTGAATAAGACTTTGGAACTTGTCCAAATATTCTACTATTGGACAAAGATGCAAAGGGATATCAAAAAATATGTGGAGCAATGTGTGATTTGTCAAAAGGCAAAGGGGACCTCTTCTAATGCTCGACTCTATCAGCCTTTACCTATCCCAAACTGGCCATGGGAATGTGTAAGTATGGACTTTGTTGTTGGTTTACCCAAGACTAAATCCGGATTTGATAGCATCTATGTTGTGGTAGATGGATTTAGAAAAATGGCCCATTTCATTCCATGTAAGGTGAATCATGATGCTTGTCATATTGCTCATTTTTTTTTCAAGGAAGTCATTAGGATTCATGGCTTACCCATCGGTATAGTATCAGATAGAGATGCAAAATTCATTGGTCATTTTTGGAAAACTTTATGGCAGAGATTGGGTACCAACTTGTCTTTCAGCTCAGCCTACCATCCACAAATGGATGGCCAAACAGAGATGGTAAATAGGAAACTTGGGAAGCTTCTCAAGTGTTTGACAAAGGAGTATGGAGAATCTTGGGATCAGATCATATATCAAGCTGAATTTTCCTACAATGACAGTGTGAATAGATCAACCGGTAAGAGTCCTTTTGAAGTAGTTTATGGCCTTCATCCAAGAGGTGTGTTGGAGCTTAGAGATGTTGGGAAGATGGAACAAAAGAGTGGACATGATATTGACATGGCTCAGTCCATGAAAGAGATTCATGAGCAGGTTAGGCAAGCTTTACTAGACAACTCTCAAAGAATCAAGGACAAAGTGGATGACAAGAGGAAGGATGTTCAATTTGTTGTTGGTGAATTGGTCATGGTTAATTTGAGAAAAGAAAGGCTTTAGAAAGGTTTCCCTAGCAAGATTCAAATGAGGAGGATCAGACCATGTAAGGTCTTAGCTAAGTATGGGCAAAATGCCTACAAACTTGATATATCTGGGGACATGGCTTTATCTCCTATTTTTAATGTTGTAGACTTGGTGCAGTACAAAGGCCCACTTCCAGAGGAATGCAGAAGAGTCTCAAAGGTCTCCCAATCACTTTTAGACCTTCCTTTACCACCTAAATCTATGCTACAAGCCAAGAAGATATTGGATTCAAGAATCTTCAAGAAGACTAGGCATACCACCTATATGGAACATTTGGTCAAGTGGCAGCATCTTCCAGAATCTGAGGCCACTTGGGTACCTTAATTAGACTTTCCTAGGATTGTAATTTCCCTCTCTTTGTTTCCTAAACGAGTCACTTGTCTTCTTTCTCATTGGGGGAGTATGGTACAAAAGCACCTAGTTTTACTTAGTTTTATTGATGCATTTTCAAAATTTTGGAGTGATTGATCATGGGATCAATGAATGAATAATGGACTGTTGATAGGTCCACAAGTGTATTTTGAAGTTATTTGAAGAGTGTTTGTCACCAAGGTTTGTTTGTATAGACACCTAAAATTGTCCAGTCTAATTAAATAAATATTTTATTTATTTAATTACTTTAGCCTAATTCTTCTATTAATTGAATAAATCTTTATTTTTTTAATTAATTAATTTATCCTCTTCTAGCCTTATTTCTCATTTAAATAAATACATTTATTTATTTAAATTCCCCTTTTCCTAAATTAAATAAATTTCTTATTTATTTAATTGATCCCACTTCCTCTATTAATTAAATAAATCTTTATTTATTTAATTAATTCATTAACCTTTTCCACCCATGACACATGTCATTCATCTCTTAATTCCTACACTACCTACCCTCTCATTATTTTCTTATTTTCTCTACCTACCCTCTAATCATAGCCGACCTTTTATCTTTTACACCTCTCAATCTTATCCCTCCAATTCATATAGTGTCTTCTATATAAGGAGATGCTTCCTTCATTGTCAGACCCTAACTGATCAATCGACTACACTACGCTTACAAACATTCATACGCGATCCTACTTGCAACCACATTTCCGTTCTTTGTTGAGCTCTTGTGCACATAAAATTTGAGAGCAAATATATCAAGCAAGATCAATGGAGATAGGAAGAATGGAGATCCAAACCTTATTGGACATGTGATGGTATAATCTTTGTGATTTCATTTGATTTGCATTGTCTTAGGTAATCTTCATATGTTATGGTGGATCTTTGTTGTTGTTAGGCTAGGGTTTTGTGGTTGAATTCATTTAGTCTTTCAATATTGTTGTTATCCATTTTCACCATAAACATTTTGGAACGCCCCGTCGGACATGGATTTTTGTTAGATCTGTGTTTTTTGTAGGTTTTCCTAACCATATATTGCTGTTTTGTAAAACAATTTGGAGAATAACCTTGTGCAGCTAGGGTTTTGGACACAAAATCAAGATCTTGGAGAGATTCGATCATATCTCACAAACGGCTTGGAAATTTTGTACCAAATTGTTTTTGTAGGTTGAAAACAGTATCAAGAGATCTCAAAGAAAAATTCAGATCTATTGGAGCATATTTTAATTTTCTATGAATTTTTTATGAATTTTCATAAAAAAAAATTTTGAGAGCAAATGAGCGATTTTTTCGGATTTTCTTACATTTTTGGAAATATCTCATAATTATACACATGATCTGTTCTTTGTGATTTTAAGTTTGATGCAAAATATTTTCTAAAAAATCAGATTTTTAAAAATTAGGGTTTTTCATTGTTTTGATCGGATCTCACAAACGGCTTTGAATTTTGACATGAAATTGTTTTTAAAGATCAAGAACATTATGTGAGATTGGTAGTAAAAAATTCAGAGTTTTTGAAGCATAGTTTAAATTTCTATGAATTTTTTACGTATTTTCATGAAAAATTAATTTTGAGAGCGAATTAGCGAATTATTTGGATTTTCTTATATTTTTGGAAAGCCCTCTGATTTATACATAGACTCAATTTTTTTTTATTTAAATTTGATGCAAAATCATTCCTCAAAAATTGGATCTTTGAAAATTAGGGTTTTGCATTATTTTGCTCATATCTCACAATTGGCTTGGATTTGTTGTAGGAATCTTTTTATGCAGGTTTGGAAGACCATCAAGACTGTTCAGGTAAAATTTCAGATGTTTTGGATCAATTTTGCATTTTATATGATTTTTTAATTATTTTTCATAAAAAATTAATTTTTGGAGAAAATTAGCAAATTTTTTGGATTTTCTTACATTTCTGGAAATTTCTTGAAATTTTATAGGTGGTAATTTTTTTTATGATGAATTAGATCTTTGAATTGGTGAAAAAAAATGCATTGTTGAAGGCCCCTATTTCACAAAGTTTTTTTGATCTAAAATTTACCTAACTTGTGTGCTTGCAGGAGGGGTATTATTGCAAAACTACTCAAAAATATTTGTTGCAGAATTTTGGCAAGGGTTTTTCATCTTTATTGTGTGCCTTGTTTTTATAGATTATCAAACACTTCAATTGGTGCACTAAAATTGAACTAGTGTCTTTTGTGTCTTGAGCAATAGGCTCTTTTTGTTTCATCTTTAGAGGGCTTGTCTCCCCGTGTGGTCATTAGGACTACTAGTGAGGAGAGAATGACCCAAGTGGTAGCGAGAAAAACCCACCTCTTCCAAACCACTATAAACAAATGTATTCAAGGTGAAAACTATGGATAACGTGTGCTGATTAGTTCATACTGACACTATGTCTCCCCATAAACCCGTTTGATCAAATTTATTTGATCAGTTGTAGGGCGTAACCCTTACCGGCTGGGAGCCTTCTATATTTATAGAGCTAAAAGTGTTGCATGTATGGCCACACGAGTGGATGCCCTTACTAGAACCTTTTTGTTTTAGAAGCCAAAATCCTTCTAGTTGTTGGGGCAGGAGGTTGGACCTCTGGAGCGGCCCACACACATACAGTTCTTAGTAGAGATACAAAGTTCACCACGGGGAGTTTTCATGGGGACTGATGCTTGGCTGCCCTGAGAAGTGAGTGTCGAGGGTGGAGCCAGTGGGGTCAAGCATCTAAGTATCCACTCTGAATAGCGTAGCCTCATGTGGGAATCAACAACTATTGTCTTGGCCAGCCATAAGAATTGTGCTTGACTTATTTTAAACATTCAAACATTCAAGACCAAACATCAAAACATTGTATCTTTTGTGTCTTCAAGTGTATGCAAAACAATTTTACATCAAACAACACACTTTTCTTAGAGTCATTTTGAGTCTAAACACTTGCAAACATTGAGTCTTCATCAAAACTATGTCCTCTTGTCACGAAAAACAGTCAAACATTCATATTTGGTCACAACAAACAACTTCATAGATTGGAAAAATTGCACTTAGTTTGCAGAAACGCGTCTGTGTTTGACAGAACCGTGTCTGTGTCATATAACCACGTCTGTGAAGGGCAGAAACGCGTCTGTGTCTTTTGAGAAACATTGCATTTACAACATCTCAGAAACGCGTCTATGTCTGATAGAACCACATCTGTGTCATTTAAGCGCGTCTGTGAAGTATGTAGGCACGTTTGTGTTCAAGATTGAAAACTTGCATAATCCAGCAAACAAGAACAATCAGTTTCAGACTTATTGAGATTCCTAGGTTATCTCTCTGGGTTTTCATCTAGCATTCAACCTGTCTTTGGGTCTCACAAAGTCCATCATTTCTTTACACCTTGCATTACATTCACATTTGTCTAAACTTGAGTCAAAAGGTCACTTGCTTGTCCACATCACACTTTGTCAACACTACATACAACAACATTTTGCTAAGTGGTCCCTCATCAAGGTCACTCACCTTTGGGTCTCATTTGGTCTTACTTAGAGTCAAGTTCAACTTACCTCATCAAGAGAAACTATCATCTCTTTAGAAGTCACACCTACTCTACTACATACATACTTGGTCTTACACTTTGGACATTGCAAGTACACCTCAGATTCATTTACATTCCATCCAACTTTTGGTCTTCCATACTCATTCCATTTTCATCTAGTCTCACACATCTTGGTCAAGACCTAGTTCATGGTTGAAACCCGTTCCCAAAAATCTAGGAGAGAAGCTAAAGAGGCTCAAGAATCCGCAAACATGAGTGTCTATGAGTATGACAATGATGTCTTTTTCAATTCTGATCATACCACATTACCTGACATGGATGCTTATAGAAACATTCCAAATGTGAGAACATGGACACTACAAACAACAATGATACACACAATGACAATATGGACAACATTTCAGTACATTCAGCAGAAGTGGAAGACTCCATTATGGATCCCCGTTTCAATCGCTTGGTTGAGGGAATAATGAGGAGAGATAGACAACATTTCTTACAAGTGATGGCACAAAGTGGAGCCAAGATCCCTCATGATTTTGACATGTCTCAAATAATGGAAAATCAACCTTTGCAACAAACTCACTCCAACATGGATAAAAGGAGGCCTAATAGTGGAGGCAATAGAGGACCACATCTTGTGCCTGAATCACGATCATCTTTGTTTAAAAAACTAGAGGTCCCATACACACATGGTCAAGCATATGATAGTCACCGTCGCAGACCATTATGGAAGTGTTATGTAGAAAAATATACTCAATCACATACCAATGCTAAGGACCAACCACCAAAGCAATTGGATATCGAAAGGCATGCTCAAAATTTGGACACAAGAAAACCCCGCGTCAAATTTGGGGGCAACACACTAGAACAAACTCATGACATGCCTATAAAGTATGGTATACATGGAAAAAGCAGATATTCCATTCCTCACCATGACTCCATACCAAGTGGTCCATATACGCAACATCATTATAGACCTCCTCCATATGAACATGTGTATGATCAATATCATCCATATATGCAACATGCTCCTCCACACATTGGTTCAGGCATGGGGTATGGTCCAAGAAGTCGGTCTCCACCTAAGAACAATGTTGAACAACAAATCAAGGACTTGCAAAAGAAAATGGAGGACATAAATACACCGAAGCCAACATACACAATGAGAGACATATGTCCCTATCCATTTGACAAAAGCATTCCAATGCCTCCATTTCCTACACACTTTGTGACACCTAAGTTTGATAAGTATAGAGACAAAGGGGATCCTAATGCACACATAAGATAGTTTTTCACAACTTGCATTGAGGTAGCAGCAGAAGAGACATATTTGATGTGATTATTCCCACAAAGCTTAGGCGATCAAGCTATGGAATGGATCTCCCAACTTCCACCCGGTATTAAGTCATGGGGTGACTTAGTTGAGGCATTTATCCAACATTTCTCATACAACATAAAGACAGACATATCAGTTACTACCTTGTGCAACACCAAACAAAGGGATGGAGAGTCTTTTTCATCATTTTTACAAAGATGGAGGAATCTAGCCAGCAGATGCTCTTGTGAAATTCCACAGAAACAAATGGTAGAGATGTTCACCCAAAATGTTAACAAAGACATTGGTTATGACCTAAGAAAATCTTGTTTGTCCACCTTCAAAGACATCATCAAAAAAGGCTTAGCAATAGAGAAAGTCCTAATTGAGCAAGACATTATCAAAATATTCAAAGAAAACAAAGAGGACTTTAAAGGAAAAGATAAGCCAAGATTTTGGAATAAAAACAAGAACACAGTCAATGATGGTGTTGTTGATACCAATATGGTACGACCCAAAATTGTTTTTTCTGGATCAAGCTCTACAAACAATTAGGTGAATACTCAAACAACTTCCAAGTCACGAAGGAAGTACACTCCATTGGGAGAACCACTAGAATCAGTTTTCAAAAAGCTAGTGGCAAACAAAATCATAACAATTCCAGATTTGCCTCCATATGAGCCAAAGGTTAAACCAAATTGGTGGAATGATGATGACTATTGTGAATTTCATAAGAGAAAAGGTCATAAAACAGGAAATTGTCATCGATTGAAGAACATCATACAAGACCTTATTGATAGAGGTGACATTGAGATTGAAGGACATTCATCCAATCAAGAACATGAAATGTTTAAGGAACCATTCCCAAAGCATGACAAGGGAAAAGCTAAAGCCATAGATGACCAAACCAACTATACTAGAGAATCTTATAACTATGAGTCAACTATCAATCACATCTCGATAGACAATTATGTCTCTACCATTATCATCAAGGATAAAACGCCTGAGAATTCTACCCAAAGACCTAAGACTGTCCTAAAAGGCAGTGGATCTTCTTCTAAACTTGCCTCTGAATGTAATGTTACAACTTATCAAGGTAAATTCACTTTGCAAGGTGCTCCAGCTAAAAACACCACTTCCTCATCAACCAAACCTGAGTATGACCTTGTATAATAGTTAGGGAAGACACCCGCGCACATATCCATCCTTGAGCTCTTATGCATATCCCCCACACATAAAGCCGTTCTTGACAAAATCTTGAGAGACACTTATGTCCCTACTGATCTGAACGTGGACCAGCTTAAAGCCATGGTGGGATACCTTTCCATTCCACACTCCCTTACATTCATAGAAGCCGATGATGCCTCCGTGAGCCAACCACATAATGCACCACTACACATTGAAGCCTTCATACACAAACATCGAATAAAACGAGTCCTGATAGATGGAGGAGAAGGTCTAAACATTTGTACATTGAGCACTATTAAACAATTGGGATATTCAGATAAAGTTGTGAATTCTACAAACAAAATTACCATCAAGGCATATGATGATGAAGAGTGTTCATCCAAGGGCACAGTCACCTTGGCTCTCAGAGTTGGGCCGGTTACAAAGGATGTGGTTTGTCAAGTCCTAGACCTAGATCTCACATACAATATATTACTAGGATGTCCTTGGATTCATGAAATGAGGGCAGTTCCATCTACATATCACCAATGCATTAAGTTTCCTCACAACGGAGTCGAAATAACAGTTAATGGTGATCCTAATCCATTCATATATTGCAATAACTTGAGACCAAAAACTGAGATGATCATTCCAAGTAATAGGGAAGTTGTTCCTCCTTCTGCATACATTGATCCTAAATCATTAAAACCTTTGACATTAAAACAAGGTGAGCTTAAAGGGAAATTCCAAGACAAGGGCATGGGTGAATACACTTTGAATCAAACCATGTGTTTACAACAAGTTATGAGTTCACCAAAAGAATATGGATGACCACATCCTACTAAGCAGGTATCTATCATTACACTTAAATGGGATCCTACAATCTTCCAAAAGTGGGGTGAAATGGAAGAAGAAGACTTATACAAAATTCTTTACAAAGACCCTGAAAATGATACACAAGATCACATCAACATACCATGTGAAAAATATTGCAAAGGGTTCAAGATCCTACAAAAATTTGGGTATGATGGCAAAAGTCCTCTTGGCTTAAGAAAGGAAGGCATCATTGAACCTTTACAACCTGAATTGACATTCAAAAAGGAACGCTCGAAAGGACTTGGTTTCATGACTTCCAAGGTCAACACTCAAAAGATAGGAGAAGCATTACAAATTAAAGCTGCCAAAATTCAACAAGAAAATCGCTATTCCACAGACTCCAATGAATGGGAATGGGGTTCAGACAAATTCTCTAGTGACTATGAACTCACTAAGACATTCAGAGAACCAGGTGAACCCACAGAAGAATTGGAATTTTATAGAAAATTTAAATTTGGTCAAGAGACAACCCTTGAGGATCCCACACAGTCCTTGCCTCTAGGTTCTAGGTCGAAATCACATAGAATGAGAACACCTATCCCAGAATGCGCTACTAGTGATGATAATTTGGATTCATTCATGATCGAGATAGATGAGGAGAGTGCCAATGATGACCTCGATGACTACCTCGACATACCTAAATCTAACTGCATTTTCACTCTTAGCCCTGCTAACTTCGAAGACATCAAAGGCCTTCCCCTTGTTCACCACCAACTTATTGATTGGGACCATGAAGGACCTACACAATTTGACACATTCCAAAATGATGAAGCTTTTATTGACTATCCAGGCATAGGAGATAATCTTCCTCCTAGGGACCATAAAACAGGATAGACTATAGAACTCAATAGCGTGGCATATTTTGGTGAGGGTGTTGGGCCTTCTAGTCGCAAAAATATAAAAATAAAAACAAATCAAGGGTCTTATGGTGAAAACCATGTTGTGGCACTATTTGACCCCAAAAAAGTAAAAAGAAAGGACGTATCTAAGGGCGAAAACCTCTCCGAGGCACCCGAAGATGGAAGGCTCAACATTCTCCCAGCCTCATATGAAGAAAAATCATCTATGTTGGTAGAGGAGACCATCAAAACAAACATCGGTACAAAAGAAATTCCACATAACATATTCTTGGCTCAATCTCTAATAGATACAGAAAGATCAAAGTTCATAAGTTTCTTCACAGAGCTACAAATCAATTTTGCATGGTCATACGCTGATATGCTTGGATTGGATCCGGATTTGGTAATGCATCATTTGACAGTTAAACTAGGGGCAAAACCAGTGAAAAAAAAATTAAGAAAGATGCATCCACAAGTGGCATTATTAGTCAAAGTAGAGGTTGAGAAATTACTGGATGTCAGATTCATACACC